>NW_013666754.1:64013-66382 GCF_000517525.1 Limulus polyphemus
TAAGGGAGCATTTCCAAAATGGAAAAAAGTGAGCGGGGCCACTGTGTTTGATTCAGTACGTGAGCGAATAGAAAAGATAGGAGGTTCTTATTTTGTATTCTGATTGTCAATATCAGTAATTTGAGATCCTAATACATACAAAACTATAAACTTTGTATTTTGACATCGTGAACATATAATTTGAACCAGTGATGCATTAATAATACCTCATGACACACAAAAATCGATTTTAGATGTGTTTATTTAATATTTAACTTTATATTAAGAAATTAAATAATGTATAATTTGAATTATAATCGACAATTTGATACCAAACTTATTGACATAAGTTACTAAAATAATAGTTCAATAAAATTTTTAATGCGAGTCAACAAACGTGATGACATACTCGTGTGGAAAGGGTTAAGTAATACTTTTCTTGTGCAGATTTTGTACAAAAATGCTGATATATTTATTCAGAACACATTTACACTTGACAAAAAAAAATGTTAGTTTTCACAGTAATGTTACAAATCCCCACACAAGAGCAACAGATGATAATTAGGAATTACATTTTTTTTATTTTTGTATGTGGTGGGTTTTGAAGTGAAAGGCTGGATAAAGCCTGACTGCAGTCTAATCATAAGTACTTTGATTGTATGTATTGTTCAGGCTTATGCCACACTATGCTCCTAATAGTGGGAGATTTTTTTTGTTGTGGGTTGGATTGCAGCTGGAAAATTTTACTCAGTAAGCTGGGTTGGCCATGGTAACTTAAATGGTTTTTCCTGAGTTCAGTTAACTTCTCAGCCAGTGTGATAAAAAATAATTCAGTCTCTTTATCTTACCATTATTTTTGTGGTATAAAACAAATGAATTGGGGCAAAAAATATCTATGAGTTCTAAGACTTTTATGGTAATATTTCTTTGTCTTATCATAAGACACAACTGCCTATCACTTCTATCCATATCCCCATCTTCATGTTAAGATTCACAAATTGCAGTCGACTTCTGCACAGCACCATGCTTTGTTTCACCATTGCACATTTCAGTACAATTAACAGTATTCACAGCCGTCACATATTTTATCATTCCATTTCATAGTCATTTCTTTGACTTGAAAAGCAGCCTCTGATTTTTCCTTCTTGAGTATAGCTTTCTGGACATTTCAGGAATACCTTTTTCTTTTCAACCCAGTAGTTCCTACCCTGTCAATGAGGCAAGAAAATAACTAATCTACTAGATCATAACTTATGTGCCAGTTATGTAGGTATAGTGTGTACACCTGGTCAAATTGTCTACCAATTCAAGAACTATTATAGAAGATATATTTTTCCCTTAATGCTTGTCACTAATCAGTATCTTTCCCAGTGTATACTATGAAACTCCATATATACTCACCATTTATTCTTGTGTAGTGTGTAGAATTTGATGCCATACCTAAATGTGTATGGCATTTGGAGGGTATGTACTGATTCCAGGAAAGTAAACTTTTCTGGGTCTGAAATGATTCGTCTACTGTAATAAAACACTTGGGAATTTACAGTGAATAAAATGTTTCCCTTGGGTAATTCATGATTTTTTGGATATCTTTTCTGTTTGGACAATCAGTATTGAAGTTTTCGTGGTGAACGAAGTGTAAAAATTTCAACAACAGATGAAAATGCTTTTAAACAAGTATTGTAAAGAACCAAGGAGTCGCAATACTCCCAAGTTTTGAAAAGTACATGGTGTGTACAACAGACATCTGTATTATACCTTGGAGAATAAGTATACCTGATAGTGTTTTTATGTCATGATGATTAAAGTTCATCCACTCACATTTCTATATATATTAGCTTCAAGTTCGTTTTTTGTGCTTATAAGAGCACACAAGTTTTTCAAAATATTCTAGAAAGTTAGTCTTGTCCTCATATTCCTCTTTCGTTTCACTATAAGCATGAAATGAAATCCTTGTCTAGCAGTACCTTGACTACTCCATGATTCTGGTTCTTCCACAGTATCGTCATCGTCCTCTTTACTTGTAACGTCACTCACTGAATCTCTACCTAACTGTCAATCAACTGTTCTTCTTCACTCACTTTGCAATAATTTTCCCTTCAATTAAGAGATAGTCTTCCTGCATTTGATAGAAGATCCTATGATGGCTAAGATCAGTTGTTTATGAAAGGGGTGAATAACTCCTGTACCAGGCAAATCAAGAGGATCAGCTAATGCCATATGTTGTTAGAAAAGGTACTTTAACGGCTCACAATCCATTTGACAAGCTATCATCATTCACAGTAGTAGTCGATGATAGTAGAATGACTTATGTATGGCATATACCCAGTGTCAATATCCCATCATTCCAGTTACATCTAGTATACCCAGTGTCAATATCCCATCATTCC
>NW_013666754.1:67377-85679 GCF_000517525.1 Limulus polyphemus
TAGTGAAAATATATTTTCTATATTCAACATAATGTACTTAGGTCATTATTACCTTCCTATGTTTACTATGATATTTTCTTGATGTAGATTATCTTTACTTGCTGGATAATAAGCATATGTAAATGGAGTGTTTAATGTTTAACAAAAAAATATTCTTGAATCATAAAAATTGGTAAATAAATCATACTTTCATATGTTTTAATTCTATGTACTGTATGTTTTTTCAAAGACTTATAAATAAATCAAAAAGAATATCCATGACAAGAAATGCAGTTTGGGCTCTTTCTAACCTATGTCGTGGTAAAAACCCTCCTCCAAAGTTTGAAGAAGTAAGTATTTATATTGCGACTTAAAAGTTTATAAATGTATGGAAAAACGTTTTTTTCTTTCCACATTGAAGCATTTGTGTACTTACAGTATCTTTGCAAATTTTACCACAAATGAAACCATTTAAATCAATGGCATTTAAATGTTAAATATACAGTTACAACACTAAAGTGAAGTTAGTACAATAAGAAGTATAAGTATTGTGTGTGTATGTGTTGTTTTTTCTTTGTTGTCAAATGTTCAGTTCTACAAATCAAATATTCTTTTAGTGCCAGTTTATTTAATACTTATTGTTCTGGTGTCTAAACGTAGAAAGCTGGAAGATGTTTAAGAATCTGCACAGTGAGAAATGTATTAAAGAATTTTTTAATTATATAGTTATTAAGTGTTTACAACTGATGTAAACCATTGTACTATTAAGATAGTAATTCTCCATTATTAAGTTGGAGTATTTACCTTTTTTTTTAATTGATTGTTGCGCATTATGTTGTATATGGTATGTGCAACTAAATCTTTGAAACATACCAGAGTAACTAATTACACCCAGAAAACTAACAAATATCCAAAGTGTAGTTTAACGTCAACCATACAAAAGAATCGGATACTTCTTGGATAAAATTATTCTCTAGCAATTATTAGGTTTAACGGTAACGCCGTAAGATATATTATGTATTTACTAACATGTCGCATAATTGTGTGCTAGTTCTGAGAAGTGGCAGTTTTTATTAATAACCAAGATAAGCATTCAGTAGGAACAGTTTGTGCCGTACATTACTGGTTCATGTAAGATTAGTTTTTGTAAACCACTAATAAAAGTATTAAGTAACAATTTCTCACATATGTTAAGTGTTCTCAGCACAAAGACACAGAAACAGAACTGTACAAGAGAATTAATACCTTTCCATTTTTACATCCATTCTCTGCTTATTCATAATGCTTATAAAGTAGAAGGTTTCTTAATGGGAATTACACATGAAAGTAATTGTTCAAACATAGACTAAAACCCAGTCTTACTAATAACTTTGATACTGGAAAGGTATTGTTAACTCTTAATGGGAATTACACATGAAATTAATTGTTCAAACATAGACTAAAACACAGTCTTACTAATAACTTTGGTACTGGAAAGGTATTGTTAACTCTTAATGGGAATTACACATGAAAGTAATTGTTCAAACATAGACTAAAACCCAGTCTTAACAATAACTTTGGTACTGGAAAGGTATTGTTAACTCTTAATGGGAATTACACATGAAAGTAATTGTTCAAACATAGACTAAAACCCAGTCTTACTAATAACTTTGGTACTGGAAAGGTATTTTTAACTCTTAATGCTTTTGTTTTCATCTCTGACGAGAATGTTACAAATTTTATATGACAAATAAGAACTGTTATATTCATCCAAATGTTCAGTATGTTTAAATTGTTGTGTATTATAATGTTCGCTTTTTGTTGTATTTTAGTTCACTGTATTGTGTTTGAACAACCACTGTAAATAGTTTTTCTTTTACAATATGATCACTATATACTTGGCATGATTTTTTTTTTCATCTGCTGTACCTTGATTTTTTAGTAGAGTGATCATGTATTCATTTTCCTTGGAAGGATGAAGTTTTTATGCACAGTGTATTACTTGAGTAAGGAAGCACATTATGCTAATATAATATTAAGTAGGCAAAGAACGAGTTATAAGCATAAAGAACAGTTTTATTAATGGTGGAACGTACTATATGTTTTGACATGCTTATAAATTATTGTCTGCCTACCTATTATCACCGTGTATTAGAATGAGATTTTGGGATACATTTTAATCCTAATTATCAAAGTAATTTTCTAGCAACTAGAATATAGTGGTGTTGATCAACATTAAAGATAAAAAGACAGTATATATAGACATTTTTCTTGTTGAGTCACAGATCATTCTCTTGGTTTTGTTATATTTTAACCAACCACATATGGCAGATTTTGAATTAGTACATATTGAGGAGGATGAACTTTTTTAATGTATATTTGTGATTCTAGTGGGTTGTGAAGGTGAATGTTGGGAGATGAGCATTGTTTGATGTTTTACTGCTTGAGATTCAAAGAAGTATATTTGAGCTACCATACTCTTTGTGTGAATACTAGTTTCATTTTATTGAGTCAAAACCACAGATATATCTCTGAAGACATTCATGTGCTTATGTGTACCTACAGTATTTTATAGATTTGGGTTTGCATCTGAACCATCCTATTAAAAACATATATGGAGAACTGGCTGCTGAAATCTAATCCTGACATCATATTGCTATTTTAAATATGTCAAACAATGCTATGTTTGTTTGATTTTTAATTGGAGATGTTCATGAATTATTATAACCTTTTTTTTAAGATTTTTAGAAATGGTTTTTAGGCTATATTTTTATTTTTTGCTTATGTTACACACAAAACATTTGGATTTTAAGTACTGTAAACATTTATGTATATACAAGTTCTCATGACATGTCAGTAGAAAACCAGAAAGTATTTAATATCATGTGTGTTAAACATTTGTTCCTGTAGTTTTAACTCTTATTCCTCTCTCTCTAAATATGTGTGTGTGTGTGTATATACATTTGTTGAGTTATTCTCATAATTAAGAAATATTTATATTCTGCAAGGTTACACCTTGTCTACCTGTTCTGGCACACTTGCTGTTTCACAGTGATTCAAGTGTACTTGGTGATGCCTGCTGGGCCTTGTCATACCTTTCTGATGGTCCCAATGAAAAGATACAAGCAGTTATTGATGCTGGAGTTTGTAGAAGACTTGTAGAATTGCTAATGTGAGATACTTTTAAGTTTTACTGTGATGTACAGCATTTTTTGAGTTATCAGTGGGACATTAATTATATATATAAGCCTACATTTAGTACATTAACTATAGGTACACTAACCCTAGTCTGACCTACCTAGATATTTTATGAGCTACCTTTGTTGTGATGTTGAAATTCTAGAATACCAACAGCTCCACTGATGTAATCTAAGTATAAAAAAAGAAGCTATATTTGAATTGTGAAATGCTTATAACCCTCTATTTAATATAGCTAGTGTAGATTTTGTTTTAAAATAATTGAGGAAAATTTACTAAAGACATCCAGTTTTCTTGGGTTTTTTTTTCTATAGGTATTCTAACAATATTGTTGTGTCAGCTGCTCTGAGAGCTGTAGGAAATATAGTGACAGGAGATGACATCCAGACTCAGTTAATGTTAAACTGTAATGTGCTCCCCTGTCTTCTTCACTTACTTTCATCAGCTAAAGAGTCTATTCGGAAAGAGGCATGTTGGACGATATCAAATATCACAGCAGGAAATAGACAACAGATACAGGTATTTACTTGTTCTGTAGATATTTTGTTACTTATTCATTATGATACAACACAAAGTTCATATATCAGTAGTCAAGGATGCCTTTTGTATTTTTTATGTGGTATTTTTCTGAAGTAGTATTTTTTTGCACTTTTCACTAGACTTTAAAGGGTATCCTTTAAAACTGCAGGCTCCTTAGTTTAGTGTAGTAGTTCTTTATAATGTCAAACACTCAACCAATGGTAATGCAGTGATTTGGAACTAAATCTATATCTGTATGACTGATTTAGAACATATTTGTATGGTTTAAAGTTGAGGTTAGATATAAATTGTTGGCAAGAAGCATATGAAATATGTATGTATAGTAATACATCTGAATTAAAAAACAAAGTCTTTTAGTTTCAAAAAGTCAGATGAATCTTTATGTAGTTCAAAAGAGGAATATAGCCTGGTGAAAATGAAATTGTTGGGGAGTAGGTTGGTTCTTGAGACTTTTTTGCAAACTTCTGTCCAATGTCTTGCAGGGGTGGAGGAGATCCATCTTGGTTGGTATGGTTTTTATTATTGGGTCATATTGATAAGATACACACAGTGAACTTGAGCTCATTTCATGAAAGTGTTTGTTTTGTATTATGTGATGTTTCCCCTCTATAATGCATTTATATAATTTATTATAATTATTATTTTATACAGATGTTAAGTATCTTCTGGAAATACTAGCACATAAGCTAGCATTGCTAGTGGTGAATGGTTGAACTAAAAGTTTAAAAAATCCGAACCAGTGAAGCGACAAAAAGTGCTATGAAATCGGAGCATGCAAAAATCTCGGTATGGCAGATATAAATGCAGCATTCTCACTGCTTTAATGTGTGATGCTCTTGGTACAGTCAACTCATTATCAAAATGCCATCTGTCTAAAAGTCTGCTGAAACATAATCCCATCTTTCTTGTACTCTCTGAATTATAGTGCAGACATTTTTAACTGCTGTAGCTTGGGTAAAGAGCTGTGTGGAATATGTATATCTTGAGTAACTGTTTATTTAACTAGTATGTGCTTTAGCTAAAACCAGAATCTTTTAAAGTCTAATTTGTCACAATGAAAGATATTTGTTAAAATCATTGTTCCACTCTCTTTGTTATTTAAGTCAATGGTATTAAGTTGCAATCAGCTAACCTTATTTTGATCTGTTGTTATATTTCATAGGCAGTGATTGACACTAATATATTTCCTGCTATAATTGATATCTTGGGAAAAGCTGAATTTAAAACTCGTAAAGAAGCTGCTTGGGCTATAACAAATGCTACGTCTGGTGGTTCTCCAGAACAAATCAGGCAAGATCTTTTTGCTCTTCACAGTATTATTACGTTCTAATACTTATTATTATGTATTTAACATGTGAAAATTGTTTTCGTAGTTTAAATTACTAGACAACTCGTAACTTTGGAAGTGATAATTGAGGTTGAAGTGATCCATATTGCTACTGATTAACTTTAGATTAAAAGGATTTATAGTTTCCAATTAGTTTAACAAAAACAATCCAGAATTAACAGAGTGTAGACTTAATATAGACACTTAATATAAAAAGTTTAAGCTTTAGTGGCAGTTATAGTCTGTATAAAGTGTCTCTGAGTAAGCTTTTATGGATTTATTGTTTTGTTATACAAATATGACTTCAATACAATTCTGATTGACTGTCATTTGTTGGATTGTACCAATTAGCATGTTACCTTCACATAGGTTATGCAGTATTACTATTTTCATGTGATGTGCATTGATGAGGGCTTGTTTCCAAATGTTATTTGAATATTCTCTTTGGTAGAAAATGTTTCTATTTTTTTTTTATAATCTTACATTATAGACAAGACTACTGTGTTACACTTAAAGACAAATTGTTTCTGTAAAAAAACAACCTGTAGTATGCTACAGATAGATCTAAAATAACAACTGATGGAACTTCAACATTCACTTATTGCAAACAATTGTGAGAGTTTTATTCAACTCGTACCTTAAAACACATCATTAGGCAGAACTGAAATACTCATTGAATGTCATTCATGCAATGAATAGTTTTTAAAAACATGTTACTGGAAGTCAAGATATTTATCATTGAGAAGTATAACCAAATGAGATAAACAATTTCTATGTAAGTCATAAAGTTTTTTAAAATTAGTTACTTGTATAGGTATACACTTAATATGCTTTTTCTGGTCATATATTTTTTGGGGTAACTATTTTGAGGTTTCTTACAAAAAAAGTAGATAAAAATGTGTTAAGTTTACACAAATAAAGTCAGGGATTTTAAGTTACTTTCTTTTCAAGATAATTTTGTACTGTTGCTTTATATGTATGTTGATACACTTTGGGGGATGTACAGAAACAGTCATTTAGTCAAGTTCTATACAACATAATACTGTGTAAGTGTTAATTTCAATGTCCAGTTTAATGACCAAGCATATATTGCTGGTTAAAATACTGTACACTTGAAGTGAAAAGGTTATCTCGGTATTTATTACTTGGTTCATCCATTTTTTGCCAAATGTATTAATTGGGCAATATTTTTCTAATTATGTAACTAATATTGTTAAACTAATATTCCTCAGTTTACTTTTCACTGTCTAAGTATTGAAACAGTTCATGGTATCTTTATACTTTTGGTCATGGGTCCTTTGAAAGTTTTGAAAACACTTCATGAATCTCTTGTCTTTATAAGTGTGCATATCATACATTTCTGTCATCATCATATTTCATATCATAATTGGAAATTATTTTCATCTACTTTTTGTGTCACTAGATATCTCATCCAAGAAGGATGTATCCCTCCATTGTGTGAATTACTGACAGTGATGGATCCCAAAATTGTGCAGGTTGCGCTAAATGGATTAGAAAATATTCTAAAGTTAGGAGAGCTGGATGCTAAGGATCATGGAGGAGTCAATCCATATGCTGTAATGATTGAGGGATGTTATGGTATGTTTGTTTTTCTCTAGGACAACCTTTGATTTACTTTGTAAAAGATCTTACAATTTATTTGTTTTACAACCGATGCCAAGTAAACTATAAAGTTTTTGAGTATTTTGAGAAGTTACCCACGTATATTTGAATTGAATAAAACTTTTCTTGTATTAACAGACTTATAAACAGATAATATAATAAATATGACAAAGTACAGTATTTCAGTATATTTTATATTCAGACTTGTTGAGCTGAGGTAAAGGCTTCTCAGTTACTGGTAGAGAAAACTTTTCTTGATGAGACCTTGGTTGATTTGTGCTATAAAAAAATTGAGATGCATATTGTGGATTTTCTGGTTTTGATGCTGCCAAAATGCTATATAAAAAATATATTCACAAAACAATTATACAAGAGATATTAGAAAGGAAACTTTGCAAATCAATAATGAACAAATGTAACAAGTAGAAAGTAAAAGGTACTTAAAAAATTATTATTATTATGCATACTTTGTTTTTTTCATTCTGAACGTTACTTGATGCTGTTATTTCAAAAGCAAAAAAATTACTTTTGTATTGCAGAGTATACTAATATAGCCAGATGTAATAATTGGTAAAATGTTTATAATAATTTTTTCTGCATACAATATTTTTTCCTTTAAAATCACCAGGACTTGATAAGATTGAGTTTCTTCAATCTCACGAAAATATGGAAATCTACCAGACAGCTTTTGATATAATTGAACGGTACTTTGGAACAGAAGAAGAAGATTCTCATCTTGTGCCCACTGTGAGTGAAGAAACTCAGCAGTTTCAGTTTGATACCCCTGACAACAATGTCCCTGTTGGAGGATACAACTTCTAGCAGAAGTATTGGTCACTTTAGAATAAAATAAAAACTTCTCTTCTAAAATGTAACTCAATTCAATTTTAGTGTATGTCTGCATAGTTTCTGCTGAACATCTAATGAGTAACAAGACATTCAACTTACACGAGTTTTTGCTGCAACGTAGTCCCGATTGAAGAGGCTAAGGCATGGAAAGAAGATAATTTCCTACAAACATTGTTCTTACTTTTTATTGTTAGTAATATTATGTTTTGAAGTGATCACAGCTGGAATGTTTAATAACATATTCACAGTTGATGTTCATTATCTTCTCTGTAGTTACGGCTTTTGTTGTTAGTTACATAACATCCAGTTTAGTTGTTGAAGTAGGAATTAATGATAGTTATAAATATGCCTGATTTTTTTGTAAACTATATTTAATTGTTACCCCAGTGTTTTATGAAATATAAAACAAAACTTCATAAAAATATTAACTATTGTCCATTTATTATCTGTGCATAATATATAGTTACTATGTGTTTGTCAAAGCTTGATGGCTGTTCAGTAGTATAAAAATAACAATAATTTGATGTTATAGATGTTTTTATTAAGTTTAGATGCTTTTTGAATCAGCACAATACAAAAGGAACTTAATGTTTTTATAATAGTGATGGAGACTATACTTCTATTTGCACATGAGCATATTTTCTCAGCCAAATTAATTGGATTCCTGAAAGATGAATATTATGTTTTAAATCTGTAATGAGGGATTTGAAGACATTGAAAGAGGCAGTACAGCATTTGTTTACAACACAGTTTGCATGTTTTATATTTTGAAAAAACTTGACTATGATATTTTCATTATGCTGCTTTTTGTATGTGACAGGACTCATGCTTGTTGAATAAGTAAGTCTTATCAAAGGTTGTGTTTTGATTACCAGCAATACAAACATCTTCACAGGTAGTTCTTAACATATATGTTTTTCACTTTTATGCAACTACCAAATTTATGGTTGATATCTGCACACCTTGAATTTGGTACATGAATTTGGCATCATTATAATTATAACCATGATGTGTAATTAACTTTTCACTGAAATTGAGATTAACAATTCATACAATGTACAGCCTAGAATATGATTACATGATAAGAACCAATCATATTATTTTACATGAACAAATTGGAAATTTAGTATGAATTTTTTCTTGTATAAAAAAATTAAAAATAATTAATGTTGGCCATTGAGTTTACATGTTTCCACATAACTACTTGAAAACCTTTGATATGGTTATTAGTCATATGATAATTATAGGAGTGAAGGAACAATGATAACCACTTTTATAGTAATGAGAAATTTTAATGGCCTATTAGAATTTCTAAAATATTGTATACATTAAACTTTTGTACTTGAGCCATTTACTGATATGAGATAGGTAAACGTTTGAACTTAGACAAAACCAGATTACTGACACACTTTTTGGGAAGTTTTCTGCAGTATTAAAAAAAAAGAGAGAGAGAGACTTAGCTTATTTTAGAAATTCTTTCAACAGTTCATTTCATTTTTATCATATTTGCAAACTACAACACTACTAATCTATTTGTAAGCAGTTTGTTTCTGGAAAAAATTTGCTTTGATCTTACAAAATAAGCTACTGCTTCTCCTAACATAGTCTGTCATCATTTTAATTATGATTTGTTAGATAATAAAATATTTATACAGTGATAATAGTAACTACCTGCAATGTGCTATTTCTAATTGTATATAATAAAAAGGAAAGTTTAATAAAGTGCTCAATTGGACAGTAGTTTCTGGAAACAAGTTTCTGTAAAAATTGTTAATGTAAAAAAATTCAATTATCTTAAAGTAATGAATAATTTATTGCCAAATAAAAAATGCCATACAGTCTAGTAAAACTGCTAGACTTTTAATATTATGTATCATGTATTACTATACAATATTTTAAGTTATTTTTCAATCCTACTTTAATGAAGTGCTAATGTTTATAAGTATTTTAGTTTTCATTAATAAAGAATTAATTTTTGGTGTGCTCTCTTTTTTTTAAATGTTTGTTTGCCAACAATATTTGTAATATCCACACATACACACACACATTTTTTTTTTCTCCAAAAATGTACTTACTGCTTATTGTATAATGGGCATTTTTATAGTAAAACAAAAATATTTTCCCTTCAGCTTAGATTATTAAATTGAAAAAACTGTAGAGCAGCAATGTTGAAGTTTTTATTAAGATCAATTACTTCTAAAGATTAAGGAACAAAATTAACAGTGTGGTTTCTCACGTGAAAACCATAATAATCAGTACAAATTAGGTGTATAAAAAAACAAAAATAAATGCTAGCTTAAGTAGATTAGAGTGTTTTAAAGAAAAAAATTATTATTACAAAGACTTGAGGAAAAAATTAATTGGGAATACTAGATTTAAATAACAGATTAGTTTTATAAATCTAGACACATGTTTTTGATGGTATTGTCATTCTTAACAAAGATATCAATTTGTAAAGAATGATATTAAAGAGAATACTATCTTCTTGTAAATCTTTAGTATTCATGTTGTTTGTACTTTTTCTTTGGTCCTAACTATGTAAGAGTTATGAGAAATTATTAAATTTGTATTTTTTTATTTTGATTCAATAAATTATTTAAGTTGCTCACATTTTATAGTCTGTAAAATCTTTTTTTTTTACATGTTAATACAATCCTTATTCTGTAATACTTAAAATGATAATTTTTTTTCTATCTTTTTGTATAATAATTTAGCACGGCAATTCATTTTTGATCACATTTTATATTTTAAAAGTAAAAAATACATTATCTTCCAAGTTATATGCGACATGTTCATCACATTGCACAGGATATTATATGTAGTTTATTTTAACTTTCCAAAATAAAAATGCTTTATAATATCTTTTGTTGCATATTCTAAGTTTTTATTTTAATTTGTTTAGTTGAATGAGATTATTTTCACTAACATTACTACATTTTAGTTCTTTCAGTAATGTTCCTGTACTACATCAACTAGCATAAAGTTTTATGAAAACAGTTATAGTAAAGATTTTTTCTCCTCCTATAATCTAAAGTCTTAAATGTGAAATTGTGTACCAGGCAAATAATTATTTAAAAAATTGGATTATATGTTGTGAATATGTTAAAATATATATTAACTTAATTTATAGGCTGTGAATACCCTTTTTTGAATTTGAACTTGATGAAATTGATATTGTTACTAAAATACAATCATAATATGAGAAAAATATTGTTTTCCAAACTTCAAATGAGGTGCCTTTTCTTTCCAAAAAGTGACCATTCTTGTATTCTCAGTCCTGCAAACTTGTAGCCTACCATTTCAGTGTTCTACTGTGATTGTATTTATTTGTTTCCAAAAAGAAAAGTTAGCCAGACAAATAATAAAATTGTAAAATTACATTTATTTTCATGTGTGTATTATATTGATTGAATTATATTCCAATATTTCACATAGTAATTTGAATCAGTTGATTGTCTCTTTTTAAGTTTTATCACAGTTGACCAGGAAAAACTTCAATTCATAGCAGCAAAAAGTGGTAACTATTATTCATGATAAAAACACTAGTTGATGAGATGAATTCAAAATAAAGAAATTGCAAAGTACTTATATTGTAAAAAAATTAAAATGATTGTTTATAAAAGTCTTTTTTTCTTGTGTGGCTGTGAATTTGTTAATAACTCATCAGTGTTTATAAATATCTAATTCCATAAAGCTTGTGGTATTCATAGTTTGGGCCTGGTGGTTAGGGAGCTCAACTCACAATGTGCAGGTCATGGGTTTGACTACCCGTTGCTGAACATGCTTGTTCTTTAAAACCTGGAGGTGATATAATGGGATGGTCAATCCCACTGTATGTTGGTACAAGAGTTGGTGGTGTTGACTATCTGCCTTCCCTCTAGTTTTTCATTACTGAATTAGGGATGGCTGCTTGGAGGGGAGATGAGTATGACCAGGTAAAGCTTCCCGAGTCACCAATGAAATATCAGCATCTAAAGTGTCCGGATGGTCTTAAGTGGCTGCAGGACTCAAAAAAAGAATTGATAGTTGAGAAATTTTTATAGACCTTTTTTTTTCTTCTAGTGTTATACTGCAAAAATAATGGAACACTTAAACTTTTATAAGCAGCACGTGGTAAAAACCGATGAAAGAGATATTTAAAAAAAGTTTTGTAACATAATCCCAGAAATTATTTTGAGATCATTTTTTTTTATAATATTTTTACTAGTGCTTCAGAGAAAGTAATGTAATATTTACTTTTATAAGCAGTGTATGAAAAAAAAAGCCCATGAGAAAGATTTTAAAGAAATTTTCGTTATTTGGTACTAGCAATTATTTCAAGGTATGTGCTAGTTTCTATGTTATTCATCTATAGGTTCAGTTATTAATGCATTTGGTATTGAGATAACAATCAGATATTGAATAAAATTGACTTAGTGCTTATTTAACAAATAAAGTTTTAAAAAAAAATGTTTTGGCAAGTGTGTAATGTTCAATCTTAAATTCTCGCAATTTTTAAAAATCAACGATTATCTTATACACCATTCTAGAAAAATAAGATTGTTTCCAGTAACCAAGTTATCAAAATACAATAACTTACTGTACAGGATAAAATGTAGTAAAAAATCCTTGAAACTGGAAAGCAATCTCACACACTACATGTTTCGACATTATACAATTATCAAAACATCAACTTACATATTAAAGAATTTCACGCCATCTGCTGACAATATTTCCATCAGGTCCATTATCCTTATTCAGTAATTTAAATTTACTTCTTTTACATTTAATTATCTCAGTAGATTCACGTATATTCGTATCAATTAAATTTCCAGCTTATGCTAAAATAATAACTTTTCCCATTGAATTGTGTGATTAGTTTAACTAACATGTTCTGCTAAAGGTGAAATAGTGATAGTATTATTTTAACATTTCTTTTATGTTCATTCAGTCTGAATTTTAATTTTTTTCCAGTTTGTCCTATGTAAACTTTTTAAATTCACATAATATTTTATATATGCCAAATTTTTCCATTAAATCAATTTTATCTTAGTTGTATTAAGAATTTCGCAGACATTGTTTATTTGTATATCGGGAAAATATTTATTTGTTTTTATTTAAATTTTTTCATTAAATGACAAGATAAACCAGATATATATATGATAGTACTAAACATTCTTACTTTTTTCGTAAATGGTTTTAACTTAATATTTTTATCCCTGTTTTTTTAGTTTTATGACAACTCTGTCAACAAAATCTGGATTAAAACCTCTTTCCACTGCTATGTGCTTAATTAACAGTAACTCATTATTGATATCATCCTGTTTACAACATAATTTTAATATTCTATCCACATAAGTGTAAAAAAAACAAGTTTTTTGAGATGTAGTGTGACAAGATTGTTGATGTGGCGAAATAATTACAGAGAAAGGTTTACGATAAATGGTAGTTTCCAATTTATCCTTATTTTTACTCACTCAATAAAACATCCAAAAAGGTAAACAACCATTTATTTCAACTTCATAATTAAATCTTATGGGACTATCAATGTTATTAAGGTAATTAGCAAAATTAGCTATTTCATCTTTACTATACCGCCAAATCAAAAATGTGTCATCTAGATACGTTAACCAAACTTCAAGTTTTGTATCTGCTTTTTCTAGTGCTTCACTTTAAAACTGTCCATAAATAAATCACACAATAACGGAGTAAAGGAGAATCCATTGCTAAACCCTCGTTCTGTTTATAAACTTCGTTATTAATCTGGAAAAAATGAGTTTTCAACACATACTTGTACCAGGTTAATTATATCCATTATTTCTAAGATTGAATTATTATTTTCTTTCAGTTTTTTTCTCAAAACATTCAATAGGTTTTTTTCACAGGTACTTTGGTGAAATTGACACAACATCAAATAGCACCAAAATATATTTTTGATTTAAAATTATATGCTCAATTCTTTCGACAAATTCAAACGAATTCTTAACTGTCTATCTATTTTTATCCCTTAAAAATGGCCTCCCAGTGGCATGTCTGCGGATTTACAACGATACCCGTGGTGGGCGGAGTACAGATAGTCCACTGTGTAGCTTTGTGCTTAACTTCAAAACAAACAAACCCTTAAAAATGAGAAATTTTTAGATATAAATTTTGCAACATTATAAGTTGTACTCTTAATGTTGGATACAGTAAGTCTGAAACTATTACCAATCTTATTAACTTTAGGCAAAGCATGTAATCTAGATAAAATAAAGTTACTGGGAATTAAACTTTGCTTTTCATAAGGTGTTAGATTCATACAACTTAATTTTTTCTTTATCTATTGTATGAAATTTATTTTTAGGGTTAAGTTTAATGTTCTGATAAGGACCATCCTTTCTTCAACTTTAGAATCGTAATAATTTTTATTCAGAATATCAGCCTTGCAAATGACATCTTGTTCCTTTAAATTTTTCAAAATTTCAAAGTCCTTTTTATTATTGAAGTTAAAATTATTTAATAAAGTGCAACACTCACTTCTAATAATATACATTTTTCAACATTTAATTTTTTCAAGTTAGTCTCAATTTCAGTTATGATATCTTTTTTAAAACCTTTATTTGGACCAAATGAGAAATTTAAACCTCTGTTTAAAACATCAATCTGTTTATCATTTAGTATTAAATCAGATTTATGTATGACTCTAGGGTTATTTAAAAAACTATTGTACTTATCTGGCAATGAATCTAGTTTATAATGTTCATCATTCACTTTTTTTCTGAATTAATAGTTTTTGTCCAACGTAGTTTTAGATGTAGCAATGTTTTTTGTATATTTATCCATGACTTCCTTTCCCATTCCGTCCAGTCTTCATTCCCTTCCTTAGATAAAGCTAACTGCAATAAATACAATCTTTTTTTTTCTTTCTCGGAGATGAAACTTCTTTTTTGTCGAATTACAATATTCAGTATCTTCTCTTTAGTCTTCGCAAGTTGATACTCCATTTTAGTGTTTGTTTTTGATATTGCAATCCAGTTTTATGAATTTTGGCATTATCTTATTTCGTTTGAATAAACAAGTTTTATTAAGAAAGGACTTGTGTCGCTAAAGTTTCATCGGAACGAAGTTACGAAAAATCAATTAACGAACGGAGACGTAACAATATTGTGAGTTTTTAAAACTGAACATTGTACACGTGCCAAAAAATTAATCTAGCAACGGGATATATGGCAAAATGACAAGACTGAGGTTAAAAAAATGTCTTCAACAACTAGCATTTTTAATGAAGTGTTTTACGATACACTTATTTTCAACAGTCGCTCTATAACAAACGCTATATCAACGAACGTTAACTTCAACAATACTTTATGACTGCAGTTCAATTACTCATTACCTACACACACATTGTCGTCACGTTGTGACCGTCTTATATATACCAGACCACCCCCCAATCTAGCAAATGCTAGAGCACTCCCGAAGGAACAGGATAGTTCTAGAAACGTGGCGTGACACTAGTCACGTGACCTCGCTGACGCAGCAACAATATAAAAAACAATGATTATTTTATACATAATTCTATAAAAATGCGATTGTTTCCAGTTTTCAAATTACTAAAATACAATAACTTACTGTACAGGACAAAATGGGGTTTCATGTCACTGAGAGGGAGCACCAATTATACTCCCTCCATGGGATTCCATATACCATTATACGAGCTTGGTCATCTCGTCCACGTATTTTGATGCTCTCTCTAAGTGACACGTGATCATAAACTGCTCACATATTAGTAGATCTGCCAGACCTTTACAACTATCTTCACACTTGGCCATGTCAGTCCAACTTGTGAAGTATCACCACAGACGTACCACAAACTCCAGTGTTACGTTTGACTTCTCTGAACGTCTGGCAAAGACCTTCCTTGATATGTTCATAGTGTTTCATCAGGGCCACTTTTAACTTGTCATAGTCCATGGCATCTTCTAAGATCCTGTCCACGTACATATGTAAACCTTTTCCTGTAAGAAGGGGGCTGACACAGACTACCCAGTCACTTCTGTCCCAGTTCTGACTTTGGGCAAATCTTTTATATCTATCCAAGAAAGCGTCCATGTCGTTTTTCTGTTCATCAAATTTAGGAAGCTTGGGTCAGCTGGACCTGACCCCATTGTCAGTTATGGGTCTCCTATCTTTCTGTTGGGTGAGCTTGGCAATCTCAGTTTGAGCTCTTATTATCTTTATTTCCAGTTTCTCCCCTCTCTCTATTTCTTCTTTCTCAATTTGTTCGTTACACTGTTAGTTATCACAGTTATATCCAGAGCTTTAAATAATTGTCTCTTTTTCGTCAAAGCCCACTCAGGCTGGTTCAATTACTTTAGAACACAATTGATAAGACGAATTATTATTCTATACTCTGTTATTACAATACAATCTGGGACAAATTCACTTTAAAAATCGCCACTATACACTTTTTATGGCTAAATTCACAATCACGCAGACTAGATCTAACTATCGAATTAAATTGTAGTGTGTACAACGTCTAGAACGTTGTACACACTACTAGATATTATGTTACAATAATAAACAATTAAAAGAACGAGAAAAACTCAGAAGGTTCTAATAAAAATAATATAATAATAATCAGTTTATAACTATTGATCTACACAAGGTATAATTCACAAACAGTTACGTAAACAAACCTGCAATAAACTATCACTTCTAAAAATAACTAAATTTAACACTTTCATTAAACTTAAACTGAAACAGTAATGTATATCTAACAATGAAACATACTAAATAATTAAAATAAACAATAAATTATTTAAGGCAAATCATAAAATTAAAATACAACATATAATGAAATAATAAAGTAATAGAAAGAAAACCCTTTGACAGTGAAAACAATCTGAAAATAATAAATATAAAAATTTAGAGAAACACTCAAGATAACCTTTAACAATGGATGACAACCTCGACATAATGAAAAATCCTTTAATAATCAATAATCAACCAGGACAAACTAAAATAAAAGAAAGACGCAGAGCTACACAAACACACACACACATATATCCAACACTTTAAATGTATTCACAGTAAAATATATAAGATATATACCTTAATCAAAGGCAAGCAAGAGATCAGATTCTCCTCATCTCAATCCCATCAAGAGACCCTCTAAGATAACAGTCGACTAGTGACTGGCTCTCGTAGTGGCATGATGATGTTGTGTGCTCAGGCCAAGGCTGTCCAAGTCGGTGACAGCTTTATGTGTAGTTAGCAGACTTCCTATTCTAATCGGGAGGGTGGAGTGTCCCTTCACACAACCAGTCCTCCTCCTGTCTCTACACTTCATGGCTACTTCCAGATAGTAATGCTTTTGTGCCGGATTTACTGCAAGATTAGTTGGACTGTGATGGTGGTCATTGGTGGGTTGATAAGATATGGCTACTAGGAGATAATGATTACTACAGATCTTGGAATTATATATTTGGTCATCCTACACAACTTATCTGCAAGTATAACCTGTATACTAGGTGACCTACAGTTCACTGATGAAACCGCAAAGAAAAAATGTAGAAATAATATTGCAATCCTGTTAAATATGCAAGTTTGTTTGTGGTGTTTCGCAAATACAGTCTCAGTTTGCACCACCAGCTAATGCTGTGATAGAAGGAATATCTGAGATACACTGTTTTCATTGGAAAAAAACCAAGCCACATTTTCTTAGATATTTATCTTTTCGAGGACAATATAAATTTCTGTTATTTTTTGCAATTATGGTACTATAGAGTAATGTTGCCGGTTGAAATGATCACTGGTACAGTATTTTAAAAACAAGTTCCTGAAAACAGCAGTGTAACTAGTTTTATTTAGTCAAAGTACATTGGCATGCAAATACATGGTTGCCAATGTCATCTGAGTTTACTGGTTGAATATTGTACAAACGTTTTGAGCTCGCATTAGCAAATAAATCTCAAAAGATTTCTAATTGGGGTTCCCAGATGTATATGTTGAATCAGATTGCTGTCTGGGAAGAATAACCTTAAGCCAACATCATTTAGCTAACGAAGACGAGTTTCCCATAATGCCACTGTCATGCAGGCTTTCTTGAAGTTCTAGAAGCGTAGCCAGCAGTAAAATAGATCAGCCGCTAAAAAATTAGATTATTCAACCACCAGAGGGAAGAAAAAGTTAGGTTCAGGTTCTGTGTCAACTTAAGCAGGTTTAGTTGTAATATATATCATTGCATTTTAATTGCCATGCATGGACAAATCTCTAGATACATTGAAAGATTTCATGATGGTTTAAGTCACTACACATTGCTTTAGACTACTGGCAGAAAAAGAAGCTATGGGATAAAAGCAGAGCTAAAACTACTTTCAACACTTAAGAATGTTTTTATGACTTTAGCATCATGACATTTGGCCCCTGTAATTACACGCCACCTATTTTCGAAATGATTAACAGAGCTCTTATTATGTGATTTGCAATGGGTACAGTGTTATGTATTTTGTGTTTGATTGTAAGTTTTCCAAACTGCCTATTGTTACATATCTGCTTGTTTGTTAATTCCCGATAGAAATTCTTTCCGAGGAACTTCAGCGATACAAGCCCTTTCTTGATTAAACCAGTTTATTCTTTCTCGATAGAAACTTTTGGTACATAGGTCGTTCCACAATCAGTACGTTTCTCGTCACTTTAAACTTAACAACTTTTATAATACACGCTATAAATCACAGCGATTCAAAATCTCGATAATTTCGCTCTCTGCGAGTACAAAACACACACTTTATATTACCGCTGTTGTTGTTGTTCTTGGCAGTTATTTTGATTTAAAAATAATTATCTCCTA
>NW_013666754.1:86641-134840 GCF_000517525.1 Limulus polyphemus
GTCAGCGGAATAATGAGCCGTATGGGTGAAGAAGAAGTAATAATAATTAATTAATTTAAAAGAAAAAATAACAATAATTACATATATATTTCCATATATATACCTATGATGGTGAGGCAAGTAGGCGGAAGTGAAGGCAAGTCCAAGGCGTAGCAGAGGCCGATTGATCTTTGAAGAAGGGGCAAGTCGGCAGCTGATTTTGACAAGTTATCGAAACAAAATGAAGCAAACGGGCCTTTACATGGCCTGGCGGGGATCAGTGTATCCAAGTGCCAAGGCTGGGATCTATAGATCCAGTGCCAAAGAGTTTGATGTGGGGAGAAACGGGAGTGCCCCGAGAAAACCCACTTTCACTAGTCGGGATCAAATAGAAGCCTTACTAGTGTCGAGGTGAAGATCTATTGATGGGTTGAAGACCAGGAAAGATACTGAACAGTGAAATGGTTATTCAAAGAATATAATATGCTATCAGTAGTTCTGTGGATCATGGAGACGCGGAAGTGGCGTTGTGTATCATGTTATATGGGGACAGGTATTTGCACTATGGTTTTGGGGTGGCGACAATTTTATGAAATTCGGCTGTGAGTGAATTTAGGTGGGTGGCTTTTTTGTAGTATTTGGCGGCAAGTTTAGAAATGCGGTCTTGTATAGTGTGTAGTGATGTGTGTTTTTCAACGTAGCACGCGGGTGTATAGTGAGGGAAGCGGTAGGCGAGACGTATTACTTTGTTTTGCAGTTTTTATAAAATCTGTTGTTGGTTATTATTCATGTTACATGTAATCATTGCGCCATAATCTAATAGTGGTCTGATAAATGTTTTGTAAATGTACATTATTATTTGTGGTCTGCATCCGTTGACGTGGTGACTGATTTTGTGGAGGTAAGCTATTCTTGTTTTAATTTTCTTGCAAATTTCCTTAAAATGCGTGTGCCAAGTTAATTTAGTGTTTATGGTTATTCCTAGGAATTTGGCGGATTTAGTGAATGAGATCGTGTTATTGTAGAGGTTTAATTTAGCTAGCTTGACACGCTTGAGTCTTTTGTTTAATCTACGGTAGAGTATGATTGCCTGGGTTTTAGTGGGATTAAGTATTAACCTCCATTTGTTGTACCACTGTGTGATTTTGTCAAGGGCTGTTTGGATTTTCTTTGCCGCTAGTGGAGGGTCCCAGGAGATGCTCCATAAGGCTATATCGTCGGCGTATTGTGAGGCGTGGTTGGCTGCGGTAGGTCGTTAACGAAGAGTGTATACAGCAGAGGGCTTAAGACAGACCCCTGCGGTACACCTGCGTTAAACGTGAAGGGTTGTGAGACTGAAGTGTTGATTTTAACTTTCGACGATCTATTGTATAAGAAGTTAGAAATCCATTTTGTGAATGTCGTGGATATTTTGTGTTTTATTAACTTGTACTCAAGCCCGTTGTGCCAGACAGTGTCAAAAGCTTTCTGTACGTCTAAGAATGTGGCAGTAGTGGCCTGTAGCTTATTAAATCCTGTAAACGTGGTTTCAATTAGTTGAACGAGGTGGTTTGCAGTCTGTCTGTTTTTGCGTCCCGCGTTCTGGATGTTGTTTTCTAGCATCCATAATAACCTTGTCGTTATAATTTTTTCTAGAAGTTTGCCAGTGCAGTTAATTAAGCTTATGGGTCTGAAATCACTTGGATTTATTGATTGGGTGCCTTTTTGGGGGATAACCGTGATGAGTGCTGACTTCCATGCATTGGGGAGATAACCCGAGAAAAGAGATAGATTGTATAAGTTAGTGAGATGTATCAGAAGTTTGGGGGATGCGTTTTTTAAAACTACGTTGGGGATTTTGTCATCGCCGGGAGCTTTATTTTTGAGATTTTTCAGGTGAATTTTAACTTCAGGTATGGTTATAGGTGTAGACATATCTTGAGGTGAACTCGGAGTGTGGTGCTGTAGTGTGTGGACCCGGAAAGAGGTGGAAAAGGATGGGTGTTAAGCGTTGATAAAGGAGTTGATCTTGTCCTGGTGTTTACTACTGAATCTGGCGTCCTGTGGCGTAACAAATGTTTTCTCGAAATAGTTTTGTTTTTTGTTCATCAGGAGAGGCTGTCAGGTTGTTATATGATATGTTGCCAGTATCACTATTTTCACGTCATATGCTTTTAAAAGTTTTCCAAAAGGTAGAAGGGTCTGGTTTTAGGTTATCGAGCTTGTTGCAAAAGTTGTTCCAATTCTCGCGTTGTTGAATTTTAATTAATTTTTCTATTTTGTTTTTGACAGAGTTGATTTGGGTTTTTATAGCAGGATTTCTGGTGTTGATGAATTCTTTACGGAGCTTACTTCTGGATATTATGAGTTTATGTATTTCGGGAGTTAATGACCAGTGATTGGGCGTGGTTTTAGTGTAGTTTTTTGGAACTAACGTGTCTATGGTTTTGCTTATGGCTAGTGTGATATTATGGTAGTAATACTCTATATTTTCTTCGGAGTTAGCATACGTTACGGGGTCGGGTAAGTTGTTGTCTAAATATTGATTGAATGTGTTCCAGTTAACTTTCTTAAAATTGGGGATGTTTGAATGGTGCTGGACTTGACTGTTAGGTATTGACCAGTTTGGATTACTGATTTTAAATGAGAGAGGATTATGGTCTCCTCCGATATTTTCGTGTACTTTAAAATTACTGGTGAGGTGTACTAATGCTGGTGGGTCTATGGCAAGGTCGATGATGCTTTGTGTTCCGTTGTGGTGTGTGTGGATAGGAGAGTTGTCATTAATAACAGTTAGGTTATGTATTCTTGTGAAGTTAGCCTACTGGAAGTGTTTGTGGTGTATCCTTGAAGTGAGGGGTGTGAAGCATTGAGGTATCAGAGGATAATGACATTGTTAAAATTTAACATGATAGTATTTAGAAAGGTGATGTCAGGAGTTGTATGGGGTAACATATAAATGGCTAGGAGTGTGAAATCAAGTAGGGACGGAGTTTTGATTTTACAAAGAATGTGCTCGTGATAAGTGGGAGTGTTGTGGTTGATGAGAGTTAAGATTATTATCGTATAATATAGCAATACCTCTGGTGTGTGTACTTTTAGGTTTAGAAGTGATTTTATAGTTAGGAAGGCGGAATTAAAGTTACTATTTAGTAAACTTTGGTTAATAGTTATTACTGATACCTGCGATGAACTGAAACTTAGAGCATTCACGGTAGCAAGCCGCATGTTGTCCACCACAGTTACTGCCTTTGATTTCGGCTCTATCCTTTGGGCAATCGCTGACTTGATGTTCGCCGGAACATCTTAGACAACGGGGTTTGGCGGTGCAGGCAGTTTTGGTGTGGCCGAATCTTTGGCAATTGAAACACTGAAGGATTGGGGGGCTCAAGAAATTTGGCTCTTCGACTTTAAGTTTTCTAAACCAAAGTGTGATGCCGTCTTGGAGGAGTTGAGAAGCTTGATTGATATCCGATAGCGTGATTTGGACAAGCGGTGTTAATTCATGAGTTTTGGAAGATCTGATGCGGGAGAAGTTGAGAAACTTCACTTCTCTGTAGCGGAGTTCCTCATCAATCTCTTGGTCTGTAGTGTCGAGAGGAATTCCTCGGATGATTATGGTTTTCCTGGGCTCGTTGTCAGTAGGAACATGGGGCTTGATGGGGCAACTGTTGAACGCATCCGTGGGCCATGGCTTCAAGAGAGTGAAATAGTCCTTAGGATACGTGCACTTGACGACTACGCCTCCTCAGGGAAGTCGGCGGACATTGTTGAAACTAATGTTCGGGCATATACGGCGAAGTTCAGCGGCAACTTGAGGTTGTCTGAGGGCTGCAGGGATTTCTTCGATGATGATGGCGGGTAGATGCGACGAGGCTTGTGTAGGGACATTGCTCTTTTGAGTTTCAAGAGCTGGGGAGAGGCGAGATGTGCTGGACTTGGGTGATATTTGTGAGGCAGCAGTGACGGTAGAAATAGAGGATAAGGAAGACTTCGATTCTTCGTCTATTTGGACGGTCTTTCTTCCTTTTCTTGTTAGTGTGGCTAACACTCATGATGGATGAGCAGCACTATCGAGAGCACTTTCGCTGCCAAGCTTATATACTAAAGAAGAGGTGTCTCGATCACACTCGAACTTCCCCGATAATTCGAGAAACTCAGTCACGCATGCGCTAGCAGCCTCACGTGACTTCCGCTGTAGTAACAATATGAAAATCTAGGTATGATTTGCCAATGTATTAGGTCGTCAAGAAATTAATGTCGCTTTTTTTAAATGAAAAAACCCGAACAACTTATATATCAAAACAAAAGATTTATTAAATGAACAGTCTCCATTTTTATTAATGATGCTTTTCCATCATACAATCAGGTTGTTAATTCCCTGATTAAAGAAATCATTTGGCTTTGAAGCAAAAAAACATATCGATGTCCTCTTTAACATCTTCCACCTTTGCATACATTTTCCCATTATGATGGTGTTGCAACAAACGAAAAAGATGGTAATCTGATGGTGCCATATCTGGAGAATATAGTGGGTGGAGAACTTTTCAACCCAACTCCATAATCTTGTGTTGTGTAAAACGTGCCACATGTTTTTGATGAGTGTTTCTGATGAAGGGCTTGATTTAAACATTCCAGTTGCTGACTACAGATCTCTACATTGACAGTTCATTGTGGATTGAGGAGTTCGAAATGAATTGCTCCTTTGATGTTCCACCAAATGCAAAGCATCACTTTCTGCGGATGGAGTCCAGGTTTTGGGGTCGGAAGTGGTTTTTGTCTAGGACTGAGCCATTGTTTTTGGTGTTTAATATTCGCATAGAAATCCATTTTTCATTACCGGTGACAATTCTGCCCAAAATTGGTTCACGCGCAATACGCGCCAGAAGAAACGAAGCAACGTTCACACGTTGAAAACGATAATCATCGGAGAGTTCGTGAGGCACCCAAACACCTTCTTTATGGAGTTTTCCCGTATACCTTAGATGTTTTCGTATTGTTTTATGAGAGACATGCAATTTCAGGGCTACTTCACGAGTGTATTGCCTTCGGTTAGACTCAACAAGCGTCTTCAGAGCATCAATATTAGTTCCAACATGTCGGCCTCTGCCATCACAGTTTTTAAAGCTAAAGTAACCTGAACGAAATTTGCTGAACTATCGTTGAGACTTACGAACGTTCGAAACATTTCCATAAACTTCTTTGATATTCTTTGTGGCTACACTACTAAATTAGGGACGGCTGGCGCAGACAGCCCTCGTGTAGCTTTGCGCGAAATTCATAACAAACCATTAAACCAAAGCTTCTCTAAATAGTTTTAGACAGTTTTGTGGGTTTATCTACTTATTTTACATTTTATCTTCACTTTCAAATTTTCTGTCACGCAACTTCTATTTAAAGCCAGATTTATCAAAAAACTTTGTACTATCGATCACGTGCTTCCGTTTTTCATTCTCTATCCTTCCACTTTATTGTTTTCTCGAGAAATTGCTTAGTAAAAAAAAAATATACATACTGGTTGATAATAAGCTAGTCAAGTTCTGTTATTATTTGATTTTAATTTTATTTTCTCTCGTATTTGTTAGTTAAAAATACTGTCATTATCGTTCAATATTAAAAAGGACTGTAATAATTACTTTAAAAAGTTATACAGCTTTTCAAACATTTTTTAAGGCAGGTTAATTACATTTTGAATACAAGTTATAAACAACTTTTACACTTTTAAAAATCATGTTTTTGATATCTCTCGCACACACACACACACACACATATATATATATATATATATAGGAAGAATATTATTGTTTCATTAAAACCTTTTGAATTATATTTTTGAAAGCAAGGCTTATTGTGCAATTATACTAAATTGAATGCAATAAATATATAGTAATTATAAAAAACGACAATAGAAAAGTGTAGTAATTGTGACAGTATAGAAGGTGTCGCTGTTTTGTACCCGGTAAAACAATTGTGTGCGTAATGTCTTTTAAATTATAAATTTGTAGTGTATTATTTGTATAGTTTTTCATTTATATTTTGATCGTAGTTTATAAGTTTTTGTGAAAGCGATAATACACGAGTAGAAAGTTCTGTAACTGACACGCTATTTCAAAATGCTGCTATCAGTATCACTGTTACCACCAGTGCTAGTAAACTAAAACTTTGAAAGTGAAAAGAAAAGTAAATAACATTATTAGTTTTGTAGTCTATTGTTTAGTAAATTACATGGTGTTGTAAGTTTAAACTATAAGCAGGTCTCGTAACTAGATTTAGAATTTTTTACAGGTAAGTCATAATATTGAATTGTGCTTTCTACGTGATTCAGTTTTCACTTTAATTCTCTTTTTTCCCCCCATACAATAGCATTTAAAAATCAAGTGTTATGAGTTCACGTATGAAAAAAGAAGTTAATAAATCGTATTTCTAAGCATCATGGAGCAAAAATTAAGTTGAACTGTAAATATAATAACTGTAAAAAAAACAGTGTAATAATAAAAAATAACCTGTTACTATTAGTATTAGTACAGATAAAAGAAAAATGATTTAACTTTAAGCCAACATTTCATTATTACGACTTCAGGGGAATTTTCTTCATGAAGCCTTAATGGTGCAACATTGGCATAAAGTATTTGTTCCATTATTTGGAGAAATACTGTATGCCAATGTTGCACCATTAATACTAATACTCTAATACTGGAGTAATAGAAAAAAAACAACAACAAAAAACTCCTCTTGACTGCACTGCGAACTTTAAATTCTTAAAATAAGCTGAACTGTGTTGTATTCGATTAAAATGTTTAGAAGTTAGATCACCAAACCCTTTGAATGATTAAGATTTAAAAAGTAGTAGCAACTGAAGTTGTGGTTTTATATATAATGCTTCATATTTAGATGCAAGATTGTTTTCAAATTTAAGTACAATTGATAGCTTAAGGTCATTAATTATTGGAACAATGATTTGTTGAAGAATACTATGGAGAATAATAGATGTGTCAATTTTTGAAATGGATGTAATATAACAATTTGACTACAAGGTCAAACCTTTTAAGTTGAAGATAGCTATTTATTTCTTAAACAAACTTTCTTGTATGTGAGTTTGGACAACTAAATAGCATCTTTGTAAGTTAATTAATAAGATTATTTTAGGAAAGAGTTTTATTATCTAATCAGTTTAACATAACCTATGGACAAAAAGGTGTTTATTTATTGTGTTTCTGCCCTCTTAGATGAGGATATTGAAAATTTTTTTTTTTTTCATGATTTTATAAAAGTTTCTGATAAAATATGCTTAAAAAGAAGTTAGATTTTTATGAGATTGCTGGTAAGATTAAGAAGTATGTTCAGAATAGGCTTAGTGGTAAAAAGCATTCTATGTTGTTGGATGTTACACTGATAGGGAGAGTATAACTAATGTATTTTATTTTTTTATATATGTTAATAATAAATAGTTTCCTCGATAGTAAATATTTCAAAACTTGTTTGTGTTACTAAGATAACAAGAAGAGATGATACTGTTATGAGTGTTTTGTGCCGAAGTATCTGAATAGTTTTAATGAATGTTTTGAAATGAGGTAAGCAAATTTTATTATTGTCTAGATACAGTGATGTGCTTTGGATATAAGAATGTTAAAAAAACAAACAAACCTGCATATCATGTGAGAGGAGCATTGGAAAACAGAGAAGAACTAGATGTGATTGAAGATGAAATCTTTAAGCTTATTGAATGATTAGCTGTGGTGAAAACCAGTTGATAGAAATCCATATCTGCATGATATTTAAATGCTTGTTAAAATTAGTGTTAGAAGATTGTTGTAATCTTGTATAAGATTGTGGTGAGGTGATACAATACCATGTGTGGTTAGCTTTAGATTTTGGTTATTTTTCTTCTCTGGAGTGTGAACAAAGTAGATGGGATTTGGATCAGGTGTTTTTTAGGTAAATTTAGGTTTATTGACAGTCTTTCTGTGGGTGGTCAGTTTGATTGTTGTAGCTAAAAGTTTAGAATATTAAGGGTAGTAAGCGTAAATTTTGGAACCCACAAATCAAATCTAGCCATCTGGGAAACTAACTCTTCATTAGATCACCTTGGAAGTGTTTTGCTTCATGATTTGTGCTATTAATCTAAATTTGTGAAAACATTTGTTTCATGGGTACATGTATGTGAAGCGCTACTTCGAATTTGATTTTAATGTTTATGATTGATTTTTTTGGTGAGTGGTATATGACCGTTAAGAGCTTTCTGTCACACAGTTTCTTTTTCATGTTTCATTTATTTTTCTCAAAACTGTTTTATTCTACTAGTTTTTCTAACTTCTATTCAACTATCAAGTTCATTAAGAAGATACTGTTTATTCAGAAAACATGACTTAGTTATTGTTTCATAAAACCGTAGCCATTCTATTTGCATTCATTCAAATGTATGCCTTATTAAATAAACATTATCTTTTGTTTCTCTAGTAAGCTACACCAGAAATGTCTGAAGTTTGTGTGAAATTTGTTTCTCGTAAGGTCAGTAAAGCTAGGTGGCAGCCTATACACCGTGATAGTTTGCAGCATGAAAAACCACACATTTTTGTGTCAGGAAGCTGGGATGATGAGGTAAGGATAAACAATTGTTTGATGAGGATAGGTATGTGTAGAGAACTGTTGACTTTAACAAAAAAAAGCATAATATTATGGACAAAAAGGGACAATTTGGTCCTCAAGTCTGTTCCTGTTCACCCAACCTTAAGAAAAGTAAAGATTTAAATTTATCCTTTATATTTTAAGAAATCATTCATTCTCCCTTTAAACTCTTGTAAAGTGCTGGCCACCATTACTGCCATTGGTGACTCATTCCATAAGCTAATCACCAAGTTAGAAAAATATAACTGTTTTAAGTGGAGTCTAGTCTGTCTTCTAATTCTTAAAATTGTTTCCTCTCATCCTGTTCTTTTCAAAATACAGCACAAAGAAACTGAGGCCCCTGTCTTTTCGATTTCCTGGATAATCAAAATTTGAATAAGGTCACTTCTTATGCTCCTTTTCTCAAGAGAAGACACAAAGGCTTTGACTCTTCCGAATCCTCTCTAATAAGTAGTATCCTTTCTTAGATAAAGAGACCACAACTGCACACAGTATTCCTAGTGATTTTTATAAAGAGATAATTACCTCTTTTTAGCTTTATTACTATAAAAAGGACCTATCTGCCAGTATGCCACATTCCATTTCTTCAGTCAGTGTTAGGTGGATCCCATTTATATTAAAAACATGACCCAAATGCATTGCCTTACATTGCCATTTGCTTAACAATTGATCCAAGTCATTCTGTTGTACCTCAGAATCCTTAATAAAATTAGAAATACCCAAGTGTTTAATGTTATCAGCAAATTTTACTAATTTACTGATCCTGCCTATATCATTAATATGATTGTAAAAAAGCACTGACCCCCTGAGTAACTAGAGTCCAGTTTAGAGTACTCCATTAATAAAATATTTTTGCTTTTTCCCATCCAACCACATCACAAGCCAATTAATGTCTTTCCTTAACTCAGATTGATGTATTGTTCTTAATTCATGTTCTGTGTGGAACATTATCAAAAGATTTTTGAAAATCTAATTATATTAAATCCACACCCTTTCCATCAACCAGATGACAAGCAACATTCTCAAAAACAGTTAAGATTCCTCTTTAGTGAACCCACTTTAGTTTTTTTTAATTATATAATATTTTATTAAATGATTCTTTTATTGGTCTCCAGAATTTTTCTTACTGTAGAAGTAAGACTAACTGGTATATAATTTCCAGGGAATCTTTCATCCCTTTTTTTTTAAATAGAAGTAACATTAGCAACTCTTCAATCACCAGAACCTTACCTATTAACTTACCAAAAATCAAAGAGAGAGAGGCTCACATACCTGATCTAGACCTTGTTTTAAAACCCTGGGAAACATGTTGTCTGGTCTTGGTGCTTTATTCCTAATCTATCAGGACCTAGAACATTGATAATATTCTCTCTTGTAAAAACAGACACAAAGAAACTTACAGTTCAGTCCTGTCATATAGTTTTCAACAAAAACCTTACCATCATCATTCTTTAAGGGCCCTGTTCTCAGTTTAACATACTTTTCAAAATCCTTGCTATTAGGTTTAATGTTATCTGCTGTTTCTCATAAGTCATTATTGATTTTCTAATTTATTTTTTATCCAGATCTCTAGTTTACCTGTAGTTTTGTAAATTTTCCTCTCTCACAGTTTTAACTGTTTACGTTTATGATATTTAACCTGATTTTCTTTTTTATGTACATAGTTATCTGATTTGGTTTGATCTTCTGTGTTATTCTTTCTTCTTTTTAGGTACATGACTGTTTTGAATTAAATGCAGTTTTATTTTTTAAAATGTCCCAAATTTGTCCCACATCACCTGTTAACTCATTACCTCAATTTACTAATGAATAATCTTGTGTCATGGCTTCAAGAGTAGCTTTAATGAAAATTAGGAAGAAAAATTATTTTTATTATTGTAATTTATAGTAAGACTCAAACCTAATTATACAGTGACAAGCAAAAGTACCCGTCCCCAGTGATGAAAAAAGTTTAAGTTAATCTATCAATTTAAATTATTTCACGGACTTTAAAAAGGTTAATTGTGTTGTACTTTTGGTTTTGCTCAGAGCCAAAGTTCTGAGCTACTTATACCACCCACTGCAATATGATTTTTTCTATAAATTAAAGATTCTAATTGTTATCGCATTAGTATTGTTTTGTAACAACTTTGATTTTGTTATACAATTTCTCATTGACGTCACTGTTGTGATCAGATGACCTACATATGTATTACAGTTACCTCTAAAAACTTTCAGTTTTCTACCCTTGGATCTCTTGATTGTAATTTTTATACATTCATCCTCCTGACTACAATTTCTTGTTTTCACTCCCAACATGCTGCAGCTCATTCCTTATATGAAAAACCACTCAATCTCATTTTTTTAAAGTCTGTCACTATTAAATATTTATAACTTGGAATTATATACCAAGGTTTCTCTTTTATATTGGTTGTTCTGTATTGATTGGATTTTTACATAATGACAGTACATGTGGTGTTAATGAAAAAAATACATTACTGGTATTACTATGTGTATCAATTAATAACAATGTTGGTCATACAGTTAATTTGCTTAATGTAAGATGACAGCATATTTTTGTGTAGGACTGGCATTTCCTGTTAATTGCTCCTGTTTTTACCTCAAGGAAAGCTTTGAGGTCTTTTCATTGAATCAAAAATATTGCCCACCTCAAGACCCCCCCCCCCTCAAAAAAAAAGAAGAAAAAAAAGAAAAAGACTCGAGTTTTGAGAAATTTCAGATATAGTTTCAATGCCTCTTTCGTTTAAAATTTCAATAAACAACTATGATTTGTGGTTCATATAACCTAACTGTTTGTGTTTGTTACTTTTCTGATAGAATGGTTAGTATAAGGAGTAGTTTGCTTTGATGTGTGTTAGAAACTGGAACACTGAAGAAGCTCAAGGAGAGATTAAATGAATATTTGAAAGATAAGAAAAGGAGTTTCTATATGTAGTTTGTAATAGATTGGTTATAGAAAATAGGATCATGTGACAACCCTCTGCCAATAGAATGTGACACACCCTCCCGATGCATGTGACTCCCTTTTATTCGATTCTACTGAGTTATTACTTCTCATTTGGCAAGCACACCTACACAGGCTGCAAGTGGGAAGAATTAGACTATGGAATTATCAGCTCTCATCTGCCATGAGATTGATTGTTATATGAGTCAATCTTATTCTCCTGATGTTGCCCATATTCCTCCTGATCTTGGGATTTCTCAGGGTGTTCTGTTTTATCCATTTCCCCGGTTTCTTACAATCCTCTTCCTTTCCTGTTACATGATACCTCCTCCTCTCAGTATTTTGTTTTTCCCTCTTCTGAGGTTTACGATGAGAGTTTTTTGTCTCAGTTGTGTGAGGGTGCTGGCATACCTTGCCCTCCATGGGCTTCAGATCAGTTTGCTTTAGCCTACCATTCTTAACTGTTGGATTTGATGCCTGTGATGGGGTGTGGGACCTTGATTGTCCTGTTCATTTGTCCCACGCCCAGTTTTCCCACCTTTGGCTTACCCTATCAACTCTCCAATGGTACTTGTCCACTATTCACCTCCTTTCTGAGGTGCTCCATAGAGATCCTGAGTTTTTTTTTTTTTTTGGGGTGGTACCCTCTCCCTGATTATCTTCACATTGGCACATTTGTCTTCTTAGGCTCTTTCTTTACACACATTGTTTCTCCATTGTTGGGATCTTCTGGGGAGAGTTTGTTTACCACCTACTTATCTCCGTGACTTGTGTATGCCCCCTTTTTTCCAGTGGTCTGTTTTGGAAATATTCCTGAGACTTTGGAATCTCGTGTGGAAACATGGAGACAGTTCTTCCTGTAGAAGCTGACCACTTTTGGCAGGACAAAGCTCTTGATAGCCTTTTTCCACCATTGGATTTCGAGTGTTTGGTTTTTCATTTCCATCATGTAGTCTCTGTTCTCAATACAGAGATTCTGTGTTCTTTTTGCACATTTATAATGGCTTTCATTCACGTTACTCCATGGTCAGTTTCCACCTTATTTCATTGGGAGTCTGATTGTCTAATGTATGGAATTTCATCAGACCTTACCTTGTGCTTTGTGGTCCACCATTTGCCATACAATCTGCCAACTTTGGAAAGATAAGACGTTTTACAATTTTGTTGTTAATATTATTATCTCTAATTACTTGAATTCCATAACATATGCTTATTTACATTAATTAATACTAAGTTATGTTACGATTCATAATTAGTCTTCGTTGTTTTTCTTCTATACCATTTGATTAGGCTTAACATTATATATCCTTTATTAGTTTAACTATGTTATTTCCTTTCTTTTATATCATCATTTCTATTTCATTTCATTAACAATCTTTTCTTCACTTGGTTCGGGTGGAACCCTTGAATCGGGGTCCACACAAGATTGCTTGAAAGTGAATAACCTCACAATGTTTTTGCTTCATAAACATGCCTGGTCCAGACTGTACCACCCATGGACTGCATGGGTAAAACAGGAGTGGATAGCTGCCCATCCCTGCCATGCCTTTATTGAATAAATTAGTATGGTCCGCTTTTCAAAATAGGGTTTCATGGTCAACCATTGCACTGTCTCTGGTGATGATGCTCCCCCGGACTATCCCCCGTGTATTCACCCTCCTTTCTTCTAGTGGAGTGTGGGAGTCCTTACCACTTTCCAGTTCCAAACTGTTGGGGTGGTTGACCGTGGAGGCACCCTCCTGAATGGGTTCCACAAAAAGATGGCTATAACTATTCAGTTGAAAGTAGGGCGGTGGTGTTCTACTGATGAAGATGAGATTTGGCCCTGGATGTTGTGGCCTCCTGATACCATTTCCATAACCACTGGAGTTGAGTTGTCAAAAATGCAGTTCATCCTTTCGATTGGGAGTCCTCCTCCTTGTGCCATCTGGATGTTGGTTCCCTGTGGCATGGTGTTGGAATTAGAGTGAACCAATCAACATAGTCCTCACACGGGTTTCGGGTTGTCTGTCTTCCTCCCACGATTTCGTCCATCTGTGTTGTGGGTTACAGCGGTGGTACGCGGGATTGTTCAACTTACCAAGTGATTAGAATCATTGAGATGTATGACATCATGTATGACAACATCCTGAATACATCTAGAAATACCCAACTTTAAATCATCAGCAAACTATTAATTTGCTAATTATGTCTCTTTTAATATCATTAATACAAATAAGAAAAAAAAAGTAAAGGCCCAAGCACTGACTCATGAAGCACTCCACTACCAAGTAGCAACAGTGGCCCATTATGACTGGACTTCTTTAATAACAACCTTTTATTTTCTCTCATTCAACCACCTTACAATCCAATTAACAAGTCGGTCCTCAGCATCTACTGATGTGAATTTCTTACATATTCTTCTGTGCATTACCTTACTAAAAGTCTACACCCTTTCTCTCATTCAACCACCCTACAATCCAATTAACAAGTCGGTCCTCAGCATCTACTGATGTGAATTTCTTACATATTCTTCTGTGCATTACCTTACTAAAAGTCTACACCCTTTCTATCATTCAACCACCCTACAATCCAATTAACAAGTCGGTCCTCAGCATCAACTGATGTGAATTTCTTACATATTCTTCTGTGCATTACCTTACTAAAAGTCTACACCCTTTCTATCATTCAACCACCCTACAATCCAATTAACAAGTTGGTCCTCAGCATCAACTGATGTGAATTTCTTACATATTCTTCTGTGCATTACCTTACTAAAAGTCTACACCCTTTCTATCATTCAAATAAGTAATGTCCTTGAAAAAGTTGACGTATTAGTAATGTAATATTTCCCTTTAGTGAATCCATCTTGGCTTTCTTTTAAGATTTATTCAATAAATGATTTTGCAAAATTTATTTTATCAGAATCTTTAGAACTTTTCTCTCTCTGTGCTACAGAAGTAAGACTAATTGGCCTATAATTTCCAGGAAAACTCTTATCATCCCATTTAAAAATTGGAATAACATTAGCAAATTTCCAATGCTCAGGCACCTGCCTATTTCTACTGACATACCAAAAATGAGATAGAGAGAGAGACTCGTATACCTGATCGTTTACCTCCAAACTCTGGAGGAAACCTTGTCTGATTCTGGTGCTTTATCCAGCATCTTTTAACAGCCCAATCTCCATTTTAACATTTTGTTTACCTTTAAAATACATAAGACAATTCTTGCTTTTATTTCTAGCATTATCAGCCAGTTGTATCTGAGAAGACTAAACCAATTGATATTTCAACTATTACAACTTATATTTTCAGGACAATGCAGTTTGCATGTGGCATTGCCCAGAAACTATAATTGATGGAATGAAAATAGAAAATGAAGACCAAGTGAAGAATGTTGAAATAGAACCCCGATTATTATGTGAAATACCACATCATGGAGATGTTACTGACCTTAAAGTAAGATATGTCTTTGTATTTCTGTAATAATAATAATAATAAAAAAAAAAAATTTTTTTTTAGTTTCTTCAGTTGTCAAACATTTGAGTTCACTTAAAGTTTGTGATGTTTTTTTTTATTCATTGAATGGTGAAGCTCTAAGGTAGAATATTCAATTTATTTTTTTTAAGTGATTTAAATCAAGATGTCACTTGGTGATTTGATGAGTGATATTTACCCTAATTTTTTATGTGTTAAAACTTAGTCCTTCATCCTAGGTCCTTCTTAAGCTTTCTTAATCTAAGCTGATGTTTTCCAAAAGTCGTATATTTTGTGATTAAAGCTAAAGAAATTACCATTAAAAGCATTTATAAATATTATATATATATCAGAATGCAGCATTTGAACCAACAATACCACTAACAAGTCAAATGCTTCAGCTAATTAAGCTACTGCATCTTGAATGCTACAAGTTTCAGTTTTCACGTTGCTGGTTTTTAAGAACTGAATTTTGTATAGCTCTAATTGGTTTATAAAACTGAAAATCAATTTACCAAGTTTACGTGTTTTATCTATAGATGGCATAACTAAATTACTGCTAAGAGATCTGACAAGATAACTGAATTTTTGTATTCTTACAATGAATACAAAGGTTATAAGTTTCCTGTGTTTTTAAAGTTTATTTTTTGCCATAACTGCCAACACTAGAGAGTTAATCATCTTAACCAACAGGTTTTAAACATATTTTTCTCAACTATTTATGCACCAAAGTGGTTGTGGGTCCAGTAGTAAGTTGCTTACAAAATGCATAATAACATATGAGCCACAAAAAATGTAAATAAAATAATGTCAATATGAAATTAATCACACTAATTATTGCACTCTATATATTTTACTTAAAAAATTGGTGATTTCACCCAATTGTTTTAAGTAGTATTATGTAAAAAATAAAATGAACTTTTTCAGATCTGCATGTCTTCATAGATAGAAAAATAGGTGCACAAATGATGAAACTTATAAGCTAAGGATCACATGTCCGTAGTAGTGATAGTAGTGGGACCTGCAATGATATTTGTGAATTAATCCATGAAAATGTTTATAATCAGTTTTTCTTATTTCTTATTCATAGAAATGGCAATTGCTAAGAAAGTTTGAGTACGAAAAGTTTTCCTTTAGACACTCAAAGTGACACAATACCATCTCTTTTTTTATTTCTGATATTTTTCTTTGCAGCTTTGTCAAGAATATAAACTGTAGACAATAGTTTATAATTTGAGTAACATTATTGACATTTACCCCCTTAAAGTCGTTAAGAAAAAGTCCTTGTGTTTATAATGAAATTATTTTTACAGCATTTTAACAATGAAACTCAGCATAACCAGTGTAAGAATGATTAGATGGAGAATTTGTTTAAAGAGAATAGTCAAACTTAAAATATATTGTAATTTTGCATTTAATTTTTCAACATTGAACATATTCGTTATAGTTTCATAATATTTAGACATTCCTCATTTCAAGATGGGAGCCATGAGAATCTTATATAAATTCCTTCGTAAGGGTGTTTGGATAAGAAAAGTTAATATCAAAGATGCTCTGTAATGGGCTATTTGTGCTATGCCCACTACATATATTGAAATGTGGTTTTTAACGTTGAATCCACAGACATACTGCTGAGCCACTGGGGGGCTCTCCCTGATGGTAAAAGCAAAGGATGGATAAACTAGCTTTGTGCTTAGCTACAAACAAACAGAAACAAAACCATTAGGGAGTGATTTATCAGTTCACAACCCTCATTCTTGGTCTGGCTTCAGCACCTTATGTATTCGCATGTGTAGTCAAAGCATTTGCTGGTCTGCAACACACACTCAGTATCAATATTCATTGCTATATGTACAGTTAGGTTTATTTATATAATTATATAAATCAGTCATTTTAACCCCCAGTCTCCAGTTGCTTCACTAAAGCATGAACTTGTTATTATCAAAATTCACGTGTGTAGCCTGATTCGCCCTGTTCTATCAGAACTGTCAACATAGATGAATTTTTGCAGACCTTTCTTTGTGACCTTTCTTATTATCAAAATGGATGGAGGAACACATTGTTAAGGATAAAAATATTTATTGAAAAAAAAAAATCATTGTTAAATGTGTGTAATGTAAATAAACATTTATCTAAGGTCATTACATTCTGCCTTTAGCCTATTGTGAAAAGTTTTCCAAAAATTGTGATAGCTTTTTTTTTTTTCTCAAGGAAATTCACCCACAATTTAAAGTAATATGTAGCATTTCTGGTTTACAAATTTTAAGGTACAATACATTCAAGCATTAATGAAGCAGTTGGTGAGGAGTGGAATATAATCATTGGATTATTTAAATTAGTGGCTAGTATGCCTGAACTGTGAATCTGAGCATTTATGGTTTATGATCCCTTGCTGGAAAAACATGCTCTACACTTTAGGGCCATAGGTGTGCTATAAGAGTGATTGTCAAGTTCCACTATGATCAAACAAAAGTAGCTCAAGAGTTGATAGTGAATGTTATTAACTAACTACTTCCCCTCTAGTCTATTAGTTTAGTATCAAGGATAACTTTGCACTTGTGCATTTTTCATGAGAATTCTGATACAAACAACTGCTTACACATGATAAGTACTTTCGGTGCTTTGAACATATTTAATTATATGTTGTAAAATTCTGGATTTTATTGGTTTAGCAGGTTTTTCATTCTTTCATCCCTTGTTCTTTAACTTGAAAAATGGGGTTTGAAATTCATAAAAATTTTATGGCACATTCTTTTAATTAGAAAGGAAATATTTCAATTTACAAGAAGAGAATAGTAATAATTGAGCTCTCTGTATTTTAGTATGATAAAACAGTCAAGGGTTTGTAAAAGTATTTTATGATGTATGACCATATTTTATTTATTTTTTATTTGTAAATGCATTGTCTACCATCATCCAAGAGGTTAGTATACTGATCTTATACTTTATATGTATGGTTTATATTGGAACTAGCTGATGTACCTGTTCAACACATGGGGAAGACATAGGGTGGCCAGAACCCATTACCATGTCCTTCAGCATCAGTTTGTCTTCTTCACTTTGTTTCTTCAGGAGCTTCATTTGATTGTCTGTCGGTTTTTCCTCTGCTTCAGTTATCTTAATTTTTGCTAAGCTTTCTTAATTTTGTTGTGCCATCCATATACTTTTTGTTCCTCTTGCTAAGCAATGTTTTCATATTTTCACTGTTCCTGAACTATTTTTAGTTTATTCAGAATTTTAGTTTAGAACTTATTTCATATATGGTGTTAGAAGTGTTCAATTGAAATGAAAAGCTGAGGTGGTTTGATGTTGTAAACATGCCATCTTTTAATTCAAATGTTAACAAATATTGCAAATCCCTGATTTAATATGTAATGGTAGTGAAAGAGCTTGCTGTAAGTATGATCATTTATGAAAAAAAAAAATTAATACAAAATCCCAACTTAGTTTTGAATGCAAGACTTCTACATGAGAGTCGAGCACTGTTCACGCTGAATCACTTTGACATCCAGTGTTTAGAATTGAATGTTAAAAAATATTAATTTAAAGAACCTTGGTGTTTGTGTGTTTCTGAATGTTGAAAGAGCTTGTTCTGAACATGATCACTTATTTATCCCAACTGTACTGGTATTACAACAAAAGACTTCCATGCGAGGTTTAGGCACTCTAACCACTGAGGCAATACCAACAGACAGTGGCTTTTATATTTACATATTAGCTTTACAAATGTCATTTGTTCAGAATAAGAAAAAAGCTGATAATCCTGAGGATGACGTTGCAATGTTGAAACATCTAGAGTCGTCAACTTTTTGAAGGCCATAGATAGGCCTAAATAAAATGTTTTTAATTGTGTACCAGTTTTAATGTTGAATATTAAGTGCCAAAATACGATAATTGGGTTCTATAAGTTATAATATATTAGTACTGTAGTTAAATGTAGGATTTTTCTTTTGAAAACAAAAATATATTTTTTTGTTTGCAGTTTCTTTCAGGAGATATTTTGGCAGCAGCTTCTGCAACAGGGTCACTGACCCTCATTAAGTCTCATCGTAATCAGGTAAGAGACTTGGCTTTAGAGGTGGGAGTGTGTAAAATTATTTTATTTCAAAGAAAAATGTTGGTTGGCTGTGATGTTCAGTTATGTGTATAACTTTTAAATGATGCTAATTTTATTCTCCGATCAGCCAGGTTGAGTTTTTCTAACTTCTTCCTTTGTCAAATAAAGTGGAAACTTTATTTGGATGATATAATGCTTTATAGATATTAGTTTGATTTGTTGTAATGTTATTTTTACAATTATTTTAAACTTATAATATTCATGTAAAAAAGACTTGTAAATTTGTTATTAAAATTTTGACATTTCTTGTTATATGAATTGAAGAGATTTAGTTCTTACATAAAGTAAACTTTTATTATAAATTATTTTGATTTTGTTAAAATATATAATTTGTCATTATAACTCAAATTAATTTATCTTTCTATGATTTTGTTTTTCAAGACTTTGAAAGTGCAACATGTTTGGGAGGGTGTTCACCATTATCTAAAGAATCCAGCTCAATGCACAGGTATAGCTACAAGGAAAGACGAAATTTGTACTGTTGGTGAAGATGGGCGATTGGTTGTCTTAAACATAACTAGAAAACAGCATTCCAGAGAAATTGGTTAGTTTTTTTTAATAAATGTTTAATTTCAACACAAATATACCAAGTGAAAAACTGGTAGTTTTGTACACACACACAAAACGTAACTAGAACATGAGTTACAAAATTGGATCTGTGAAATGTTATGCTGGTGACACAGAATGCATTTTCTACTATATTTACCCTTGATTCATAAGTTATTGTGTCAAATGAACTTATTCTGTAATTACATATACAAGTATAGGCCTCGTGTTATGCTTTAATTTGCCTATCATACCCATCCATTCACCCCCACTAGTGTGTAGTTTGGAACCTCTGTTTGTTATAATTTACCAACAAATTTTAAACTTAATTCCGACTTCTTAGTGATTGGTAAAATTAAATATACATTTTGGACCACATGGACAAAGAAGATTCAGCAAAATCAAAGAATCAGTTAAGGGTATCAGAGATAAATAAAAAGTAGACTTTCAAATTTTTGATTATTCATGCCTCTTCAGGAATTTTATTTAAGTTTTTACAAGCAAACCACCCATTTTTGTTTTTTAAGGAGAAATACAAGTAAAAGTTAGCTATCTGAATTAATCACCCACATTACGGTATCTTCGATTATGCCAAACTGTCCGAGATGACACAGTTCTTAACTTACCTAAAAGAAATGAATGGCTCAATACTTTTTAATAAAGAACATTTTAATGTGATAAACTTACGACCAACCATACTATGTGAAAAATCTGAAAGTCATAAACTTTAATATTAAAAATGGAAAGTACATTATTGACGGTAGAAAATGTGTTAAAAAAATAATAAATTTCTTTTATTTAGAAACAGTTTGAAAACAACTCCTTATAAGGAATTTAGTAACACTTAACAACAGGCACATTGAATAGATCTGACTTTAAGAAGCAATATTTCAATGTCGCTAGAGATACATAGCTAAGGCATTACTTATTTCTAGAAATTTTTTAGTCATCTGTTAACATTGAAACCATCTTTTGTCTACTAGAGCTTTACTTCTTCTCTGCCTAGACACTGCAGTAAATTAATTTGATGTTATATTCTGTCATTATTTAAGATATTATGTTTATACAGTTTGAACTGATTAGTTTTTCATTGTTTGATGACAGTTTTCAGCTCTGTCTAGATTTGAATATAAAGAATGTGGTTACATATAAACCAGAACTGGCATGACTGGTGGTTAGGTCCCTTTACTTGCTCTATCTATGTATGTATGTGAGGTTTTGTTTGTCCTAAAACTGAATTATTTGTTAATATTTTATTATTTTTCTCTAACACTTTTTAAGATTAACTAACACTATAATCCAAAGATTTTGATAATGTACTTAGAATAAACAGCAGTTAGATAACTCAGTACATTTTTTATTAATTGTTTGTTGTTATTCACCATATTTTTACATAGGTATATAGATATCTCTTATTTTAAGGATGATTCTAATTTGCTTGTATTTTTTGTGATTGTGAAATAATAATTGTAAGTTTGTTGGCTAAGCAATAGCTGGTGAAAGGGTTAGGTCATTGCCAAAAACATTAAGCATAAGATCTATCTTCTTGTTTCTTTTTTTTGTTTATAATTTTCATTACTGTTTGCTTTAGTAATTATGAATTAATTCTTTGGTGGTGGTGGGGGAGATGTGGCTTAGTGGCTACCAAAATATCTGGGGTTTGAGATGTGATGCTGGGGGAGATGTGGCTTAGTGGCTACCAAAATATCTAAGGTTTGAGATGGTGGTGCTGGGGGAGATGTGGCTACCAAAATATCTGGGGTTTGAGATGGTGGTGCTGGGGGAGATGTGGCTACCAAAATATCTGGGGTTTGAGATGTGATGCTGGGGGAGATGTGGCTACCAAAATATCTGGGGTTTGAGATGGTGCTGGGGGAGATGTGGCTTAGTGGCTACCAAAATATCTGGGGTTTGAGATGGTGGTGTTGGGGGAGATGTGGCTTAGTGGCTACCAAAATATCGTGGATTTGAGATGTGATGCTGCTGAATACATACCTCATTTCCAGCTGTTGGCATGCTTTAATAGTGATGGTCAATCCTGTTATTCATTTCAAAGAGCTGGAAAAGTCCTCGTGGAGGCAGGTACTACTGGCTAACTACAAGCCAACAAGCTACTACGAGCTGCTCGCATGCGTACCTCATGGACCATTTTAATTATTTTATTACTACTACTTATTTTACCTAATCTAGTGTTAAGTAACTTAAAAAAGATCCACATTTTTACATTTAAATAATAATAAATAAAGAATAAATATGAAAAACAAGAAATAAAGTACTTACCCAATCTTCTTTTTTCTTGCTCTAGATTGTCAATGACAGAGCCTACTTTTTTATACTAATGTTAGTAACACACCAAATCATTTTAATTTAATTAAATAATGCACAAAAAAACATATACTTATAACATGCAAAAAGTAGACAATATCTCCTACTTCTGGTCATTAAATAGTTCCAAATTAAGGATGGTTATACTTGAATCATAGCGTCCTCTGACCAGACTGTTTAGTTCGTGTGCATAAGGTGTTGTTTAAGTTGAAAATTGTAGTTCATTTTTCTTTTCTTTTTTTGGTTATAAATCTTATCATTCTAAAATCCAAGTTAGTTGATAATTGTTTTTTTATCTACAAATAAATAGTTGGATTGGTACTACATGATATTGAATATGTTTTATTGTTAGAAGCTATAATTATTGTTTAGTATCTCTAGGTACTAATGACTCGTTATGTTTTTAAGAAACATTAGGTGTTGTGAAATGTTTTTTATGTGTTACACATTTGTGGTTAAATAACTATTTACTTTTTTGGATTTAGATAAAAGGTTTTGTTTTGAATCTTTTTTTCTTAGATAAAGCTGACAGCTGTAGTCTGACGTGTGTCAGCTATTTAAGCCAGCAAGAAGTCATTGTAGGGAATATCCGTGGGCATCTGAAAATGTGGGATATGAGATCCAACTCTGACAGTCCTAATCGGATTCTTTTGTTGTATGTACCATAAGTTATTACATGCCTCCACTATTTCACTGTATATATTTTAAATGTTTCTTGTCATGTTGAAATGATTCAAGTACACACAAGGCAATAGCTTGGAAGAGTTGTATGTCAGTAATATAATAAGAACAGAGGGATCTGTGTTAAAAAATGCATGATCACGTTTGTTTGTCCATTTTTTGATTCATTAATTTGTACATTGATTTTATTCTTCATAGCTTTAATTTTCAGCTTTCTTCCCTAACTGATTAAATATCATCATTGTTTAATAACATTTTTCAAAACATTAAATTTTTAGAAGCGTAGCTTGAAATACAAAAAAAATTCATTTTATTTCCTTTCAGTAATAATCAAAATTTAAAGATGTTTGGTGTGGTTTGTCAATCATATTTTTCTCGTATCTGTTCATTGCTTTAATGTCATTTTTATGTGGAAAGAGAGGTATCTTTCTTATAAGTATTAAAAAAAAATTTTAATATTGTCTCATAGTTTAATTTGTATTGTTTACATACAATTTACTTTTGCTTTGTATATACAAGAATACATATTACGTAACAGTGTGCCATCCTTCCACATCTGGAGTCAGTCCTGTATAATTTAATGCTAGAATTGAGATGTGCACACATGGTATAGTTTGAATGCTGCCCAACCACACTACACAATATTGGCTGTCCAGCAACTGGTGTGCAAGTACTTGGATGGTCATGTTCACATTCTGCCTGACCCTGCGACACAAATTTGGCTTCTTTGCCTCTTCCCTATATGGGTGAAGAGAATATCCTTGTCTTAGACAAGATGCAGTCTCCTATGTGCCCCTATGGAGCTCCTGCCATTGGGTATCACACCCCATGGGCTTTCTTTGGGTGCTTTATGAAGGGAGCTCATCTAGGTACAATTTGCAGTGGCCCCTCCACCACTTCAATGTGGGATTTTAGGTCAAGTGTGTGTGTGCAGGTGTGGTATTGTCTCGGAAATTAACATTTTCCTTTCTTCAAAGTGTATTTCCAATAGATACTCATCTCTTCACAGACTCCCACCCATCCTCTCCACTTCTGGTGCACATTGTCAAAGAATGTAGTTTCATGAGCATAAACAAATAGGGGATTATAGGCGTGTCACCTTCCTTTCAATGGAAGGCTTTTCTCACATGATGACATCATTATACAGTACTACAAATCACTTAGAATAATGTGATATTAGGTGGGAGTGGCCTCAAGGCTAGTGGCGTACAAATCTCTTTAGCAGACATGCTGAGGAAAATAACCAATATGTGTGCAGAGGTATTTATTGGAAATAGATTTCCGGGTAAGGAAAATATTAACACTAGGAATGTGGCCTTTTCACACCAGTGATGTATGTGACATTGTTTTGTGTTATTTTAATTCCATTTATTGTTAATTATTGCCAAAATCTTCTTATTTTGCTTATTTTTGAAACGGTTATCAAACAAGTCTGTTGAGAGAAACTTTTATTGTGGCATTTTTGAAGTCTTCACACAATTTTGCCTTAAATCATGACAGTCAGTCTATCTGGTCACAAAAACACAACTCCAATCTGTGTGTTTTCTTTCATTTTAATCTATAGAATACATGAGTATGGCGTTTCGTTTTACTATTCATCTTCACTGTATGAATTTTTTTATTAATTTTGCCTAATCTAATTAAGGAAAATTATCTTTTTGACACATTGGATTTTATTATTTAAAGTAAATTTCTCAGGAATATATTACAGCAGCATATTTCACTAATTTTGTATGATATATAAACTCCACTCTCACCTATGTAAAAAAAAAAAGCAGTTTTCAATCTGATATAGTTTTGTTTGTTACATAATTTATAGGTCTGGAGACCAAATTTCAATCACATGTATGAATCAGCACCCTTCACAGTTTCATGTTTTGGCTACTGGTACAGAAGATGGATCACTCTGCATTTGGGACATGAGACAAGAGAGTCGTCCAGTAACAATCCTTAATGCCCATGCATCTTCAATGATGGAGGTTCGTTTCCACCCAACCAATCCTAATCATCTTTTCACTTCCTCATTAGATGGTGCTGTTTGGCAGTGGAATGCATCAGGGTTGAAAACAGCTCCTTTAAATATTACAGGAACACCAAGAGGTTCTGGTATGTATGATTTCAAAACATTATATTAATTTAAAAATAATATGTGAGGAGCTGCACACACACACACGCACGTGTGTACTCATATAAAAAACAGTGAAACTAATTTTCTGAAGATGTATGCAGTATATATATCAGTAAGTACGGTAGTACTTAATAGTAGGGATTGTGATAAATCAAAATCGTTAATTTAAAACCACATGTAAAATGTCTGAATATTAACAATGACTATCTCACAGTATTGGATGAGCAAAAATGAAGCTTATTGTACTTATAAAGTACCTAAATCACTGTACGTATTCATGGAGTGAATCAAAATTTCACTATTTCAATGAATTTTCATCTAAGTGACTTTTCCAGACAAGCGTACAGAAAAAATGATGAACCTTATTGCTGTAATTCCTTCACAGATCTCTTCCATCTGGGGTCCCAATGATTCCTTTCTTGTATCAAAAATAACACTAGTGTAAACATATCTATTAAACAGATGATGTGCTACTTTGGACATATAAGTAGATTTTAGGGTAGGTTGGAAGAGATCCTGATCAGTAATAAAATGGAATCAGATATACCTGTACCCCACACTTGATATTGCTTATGCATAAAAATATAACTAATAAAAAGGAAACAAACAAGTATACTAACAATTTTTTTATCTTTATAAAGACAAGTAGGGATCGATATGTATGTAATCTAGCTTGTTATAGTTTTAATGCTACAAAAAGTATTGAAACAAGAAAGTTCAAACTACAAAACTGAGTGACTTATCCCTACTTTGTATCAGACTAACATAATTACAGTGATTTACCAAAGTAGGGATAACATTTCAAAAATTGTATGTAACTCAGTTTTGTAGTTTGACTTTCTTGTTTCAATACTTTTTATAGCATTAAAACTTTCTGTATTACCATAGCTAGCTAGGTTACACATATATATATATCCCTAATTGTCTTTATAAAATTAAAAATGTTTTTTATTATACTTACTTAAATTACAGCCACCGGACTTTCCTTCATTTTAAGGTTAGTTTACTTTTGGAGCCATCCCAGCAGCTAAATATTTTGAAATCTTCCCAGTTTCTGACTATCAGATATCGTGATTACAATTTTATCATATTGACAAAGCTTACTTTTATTAGTTACCAATGATTAGAGCTTTTTAACACATGCATTTTTCATGTGATCTATTACAAAATTGTTAGATATAGCTCTGGATTTCCAAAGTGTTGCTTAGGTCAATTGACCTTCTGAGCATTTTTGTGCAATGCTATTTGAAACAAGTTCTAGAAATTGTGAGAGAAAAAAACACAATAACATGTTTAAAAGTTAAAAGAAATTTAAAGCCATACTTTTTGAACAAATGATATTCTATCAAAAGGCTTGTATAGAGATATTGGTTTCAACACATCATGCATCTTCTTCAGTGTGACATTTACTTCTGAGAAGAAGTACATTTTAAATAATATAAATTCTGGAATTCCCCTGAGGTCACGGGTAGTAAGGAGATAGTTTAAAGGGACCTTTGGAGATCTTATGTATATATTTTTTTTTAGTTTTACATATTTTTTAGTGTCGTGTGTGTCCTATCACTATCATAAACAAATGACGTGAAGTATAAAATTTTGTAAAATTATTGATGTAGATGAGCCGAAATGCAAATGTTTTAAAATTGCAAAAATGAAAAAGAACTTCTTGAAAATAAATTTGGAATCTATGGTATTTGGAAGTTAATCTTATTGTAGTGAAAATGCCTCTTTCTCTACATTCATAATCAAAATGAATACACAATTTAAGTACATCAACAAAAATTTATATCCAGCAGTGTTCATCATCATCTTTCCAGATGATGAATAAGTCAAATATTCTCAGCATGAAAAATAACCATTATATATTTTAAAGGACTCTCTCCAATTTTTAAACTTTAGTAGTTCTTAGAATAAAAGTACTTAATAAACTTTTCCAATTTTTCTTGCTTTGTTTTTACTTTGAACATAACCAAATATTTGTGTGTTAACTGTGAGGCAGAGAAACCTTCCATCATAAATGCTAGCCTTAAGAGCCACTTTTAAATTTTTTAATGTGTAATGAAACATTAATAAATCCAGTTGAAAATTTTCTCTTGTTATTGGGTGTCTCTAAAAACGTATGTGATGCATAAGATATCTAGAAGAAAGAAAACATTAAACCCTTCTGTAAAGTAGAACTTAAGAAAAGTGTTATAATTATTTGTAATATCTTATCAGAAGGTGCAGTTTCTCTTGATGAAACATGCCTCGTATATTGGACAGTTTATCTGATGCTATGATCAGGTGAAAACTGCTGTTTTGAATTATAACAACTATTATCAGCCTACCTATGTCAATGAAAAATAAGCTTTATCCACTTAGTTTCAATAAATTATTAATAACAGAAAAATAAAGTTTTTCGGGTTTTAAAAATTACAAGATGTTCAATTCAAAGAGTTGATTAAAATATATTTTTTTTCATTTGTTTATGTTCATTGAATATAATTGCATATCAGTTTTATAACCCTGTAAATTTTCTCATTTCACAACCTTGGTGAAGCTGGGCAATAAACTTGATATAACTGATTGTCTATGAACATTCATTACATCACGTAGTATCAAAATAATGATTTGATTGATTAATGTCGTGAAAATAATCAAAATTAATGTTTCTGATTATTACTGTTTGCAACTATTCAAACATATACAAGTCTCGTGTGAGAATAAACGATTAGTTGAATTTAATCATTTAATGAGACAGTTGATTAATTTATTAGAAAATTCCAATAATAGCCTAGCTCTGCTATATAGTGTCATTTTATCAGTTTTGATATTTATTTTGATAACCCAAAAATATAATAAATTTATTTTTCTTTTAATTTCCCCTCTTTATGGCTATAGACAAAATTAAAATTCTGTTCTTTATTTTCTGAATCTATTTACCATAGATATCAATGTGTAATAGATTACTTTGTTGGACAGGTCTGTCAACAATTAACCAGTCAGGACTTGGAAATCCATGGCTTATATGTGATGCTTCAAAACATCGGTTGGAAATAGACTCGCTTCTTCCTCCTTTTGTGAAGGCTGTTAACAGTTTGGATGTTGAAGATACAGTTCTTGTCTGTGGTACAGACAGTGAAGCTGTCTATTTGGTTACAGGACTAAATGTTTGATTATAGTATGTATGTGAAGGCTGTTAACAGTTTGGATGTTGAAGATACAGTTCTTGTCTGTGGTACAGACAGTGAAGCTGTCTATTTGGTTACAGGACTAAATGTTTGATTATAGTATGTTTGTGAAAGCTGTTAACATAATTCGATGCTAAATAAACATTTTTGTTTTTGTAATATTAATTTGGAATGATTCTCTTATTTTGTATTGTCTTTTTTTCTTTCTGCAGTGACTTGTTAGTGTATCTTATACTATCTCATGAAAAGTGTAAGAAATGTTACATTTTATTTAAAGTAAAACATTAAAATAAAATGAAAAATTCTTCATATTTCTTTCAGTTTACATTTTATTTTCTCTTTTTTTTTTTGGAGGGGCGGGGGCTTTATTTCATCAATCATATTTATTTAGCTACTCATTTTTAATTATATAAACAGTGAACAAACCAGCTTAATTAAAACATCAATAATTATATTTTTGATAATCATAAAACTGTGTTAATTTTACCCTGTGTACTTAAACATAAGAAAACATCCATACATACACAAGACTGTTATGAGACATTTACGAGCATAATCCACTAAATGAGATGTGCTGTTTTTCATCTTTATGAAAAACTCTTGGGGAAATAATATTCTCTTAAAAGTCCAACTATGGTGGACTTAATGACATATGTATATACATAATTGTTGGAACATAGCAAAATATTTAAATGTGATGTTATTCACGTCAAAAATACACAGAAATTAAAAAAAAGAAAACAACCTATAGCCATTTTGTGTGTAAAATTAATTGACGTTTAACTCTTATTAAAATGTACTATTGTACCTTGCCATAAAAATTGAACTTAGTGTGAAATACTAATGTATAATTGTGATTTACGTAATTTTTTCACCATTCGACGACTATTTAAAAATACCAGCAAGTATCCTCAAGTCAATGCTGACGTCAAAAATTATTATTCTCGTGTTTTGTATATTTCGAAGTTCAGACCAACCGCTCTACTTGGAATAACAAATACAACGAAAATAATTAGAGAGAAGCAATAACCTTTTATTTCTGTGCAGTGTTCTCAAGAAACGACGAGAAAAACAAAACATTAAATCTGGTCAAATGTTCATCGAATATTTACAGTTATTAAGAATGATGTAATCACGCCGTTGAAGATAATAGAATTCTTGATTCTACCCGAATTAAAATTACAATAATATTGAATACTCAGCATATACAAGACAGAAATACTTACAAAATATCAGCAGAGATAAGTCACACAAACACAACAATATCTCACATTAAAATAACGGATATTCCCTCAAAAATGGTTACATCTAGTTCATGAAAATGTTGAGGTAGCTGAGATATTTCTACAGTAATAAACAATTTTCAGTTCGACTCTTTTCATACTATATTTGATTTACTTTTATCAATTACATTTTTGGCATGCGTGTATCGCTTGCTTGACTAGCTTATCCAGATGGCGCCACTTACGCAAGCTCTTCCTGAATCACAGACAGTTGTCTTTCATCTGATGCCATTCTTCATTTGTTTCACACCCGAATATCACACACACAAAACGTTTGGTATAACGTTACGTAATAGTTCTTTCTTTTAATTAGCAAATTTATTTGAAGATAAATATCTGCACGACATTCATTTGAAGTGTTCATCTCTTGAGAGTGTGGTTGAACGTTGAAATATTCGTCCTAGGAAATATTTGAGATGTATATCATTTATTCGACATACGAACTATTACCGTTTATCGGCAGTGGTGGGGGGTACTCAAAATGAGACACCGGAAAGAAACAGAACAAACTATCGTTATGTTTTTTGGAGTTTTATATTTCTTTTTTATCTGAGTATTATTTAGAGAATTGTCTTACGCAACAATATGGCTAATTCGTAATTCAAGAATTATGCAGTAGATCCAAGGCTAATCGTAAGTCGTTACGAGGCTTAACTTAGATATCGACAGAGTAGAAAAACTATGCTTATAACTTGGTAGAACAGGAGGGCTCACAATTAGAAATCATTTTGTTTGAAGAAGAAAAAAAAGACTAGAAAGCGTAAGTTAACAGAAAATAACTACAAATAAATGTTCATAGAAAAGAAAAATACTGTAAAATCATTTCCGTGATTTTTTTTTACTTTTTCAGGTACAAAAAAAGTAAAAAATTAAAGGCATATTAATTTTGGAAGAACCTATGTAATGATATCTAGTAAACTTTGCCATATCAAATGCTTCTAAACTTGTAGTAAATAAGTAAGTGATTCTTTTAATACAAATTTATGTTAAGACTAACTAGTTTTCATGAGTCCGTAAACGCTAAAGAGCGGTAATTTAATTACTGGTAGAAATAACTATTAAATTTACAATATCTTTCTAAAGAACGAAATCTGTACCAATAGTACAACATTTTTACAGTTAATATATATATATATGGAAACCCACAATTTTAATATTCTAAGCAGGTAATATGATTGAAATGACATTAAATTATAATCAACATAACCACCAGGAAAGTCTGTGTCCTATTGTTTTAATAAGTACTTGTGAAGCAGAAATTGAACTTACAAGTTGTCCTTTTAAAGTTTTTTCTTTGCTAACGGTGCTGAAGAATGTGTATAAGTGAAATCACAACGAAAAATTTTAGGTGCTTCAAAATCTGTACCAGCTTTTTGTGTTGAAAAGAAACTAAATTATTGACTCGTGTTTCATAATCTTGAAGTAATGTTAAAATATATGATTACTGTAAATGATAAATGTCAAGCATAGATGTTTATCAACGTGAGTAATGCCCATCACGCTTCCGCTTCAAATCGAAAAGGTGGCTGTGTGAACCTATTTTGGCAATGCTGTTGTTCTTTGAAGTTATAGGTTTTTATTGTAACACCACATAAAAGTTTATAAACACTTAGAGAAACTATTCTTTTACACGTAGTTTTATGCTGATATTCATTCCTCCAACACCTCAACTGTCACAAATCGATACTAGTACACGAAAATAGGTTTACGTGTGTCAGTGTGTTTTTATGTTGATCCATTTGCCAATTTTTTTTACATCATATTTCATGTAAAACTTTCACCAGAGTGGATATCAGATTCTGTGCAAAAAGTACGTAAGCCGCTGCGTTTCATCCGACGAGGCCTGATTTAGGCACGCAAAAATGCTACTAATACATCACGAACCGATGCCGCCATCTATTGAAGCTCTCAGAGATTAAGAAGCTCTAAACATATCTTTTTTTTTTTTTCCTGTACGTCGACATCAGTGAACACTGTTATAGCTATTCGTGGTTTAGCAACGTATTAGTGACCTCGGAGATGGACAGAAGCGGATTGCCGTCAGGCTTGACCGATGGTGGTCGGCCATTTTCCAATCTAGCCAAGAGAAGCTGAAAGAGAAATATATAGATATGTATATGACAAAATGAATTAAAAAACTCTACATAACCTACAGTATAACTTACAATAATTCGTTATGTACATACAAGTGTTGTTAATCAAAACGGAGATTTGCATATTTTTGTAAACGTTTGTTTTACTAACAGAAATAGCGTCCAACTTTATGATATGGGGGGGGGGGGGTCGCATAGTGTTTTGTGCTCGGTTTCAAGGTTTGTTATGAATTTCGCGCAAAGCTAAACGAGAGCTCTCTGCGCTAGCTGTCCCTAATTTAGCAGTGTAAGACTAGAGGGAAGGCAGCTAGTCATCACCACCCACCGACAACTCTTGGGCGACTCTTTTACCAACGAATAGTGGGATTGACCGTTACGTTATAACGCCTCCACGGCTGAAAGGGCGAGCATGTTTGGTGTGACGGGGATTCGACCGCAGATTGCGAGTCGAGCGCCCTAACCACCTGGGCATGCTCCGTTTCAAGGGCCGAACCCTAGTTACCGATGAAAAAAAATGTATAATAGCTTTATCGAGTCGATCGGTATTAAATGCCAGAATAACATATTAATAGGTAAGAAGTATTACGCTTCAAAGTTAAAGACATTAAAAATGAGATATCTTTTGAGTTTGAATTATTTATTTTTAATTTACGCCTGGTAGTTAATAGGCCGGTTGGGGCTTACTCTAGGGTTATCAGGTGGGCAACCCAGACGTAGGAAATTTTTATGCATATAAAATATATTAACAATTTCATGTTAAACGAGAAAATTTGAAAATCATCTGTTTTTGATCGACAATTAACTAATTGCTAGATTATGTTTTCATACCGTTTGTCATTTAATTATTAGTTATTCAGCAAATAGGGCTTAATATATTGTATCAGACAGATATCTTATTTATAGATCTAGAGACCTGAAGAACTGATTCATTAAATAATTCTGGTCTTTTTTTCTGAGATAACAAAATATCCCGCTTGTCTCCGAGATAATAGATATATATCCGTGTATCTAATCATTCTCCACTCTGATAGAAGTTTTATTTCCGTCTTAAGCCATAACAGTTATAGCAAGTTTCATGATTTCTTTACTGAACTCTTCACGAAGTCAGAAAGTTTACAAAACGAAATATTCGAAATTCAATAATTCCCTTTTCCCTTTTTTTTTAGATGTCGAAGTTTTTAAGCTGACACACTTCTAGGTTTAGATCAATAACACCTTGTAGAACTTCTGATAAATAATTAATAACGTACAGATAAAAAGTAGATAGAAACTTAATGACGCTATCATAAAAAATTCCTATTAATGATATACTTTCATTGAGTTTTCGAAAAACCAGTTAACGACTACAAAGACAGTCTGTGATGTGTTCGCCAAAAAACTCTGGTTTAGCTTTCATTTTTACAATGTCAATATGTATATATATAGAAGATAGTATACGGCTGGAAAATAATGACGAATTTTACAGTAATCGCAACGTGAATGCTTTGTTTTGTTGACACGTGGCTGCTTTTTTTTTCGTTTTAATTGTACGTTTTTCTAGTTTTTTAAGCGATTTTAGAATAAGACCAATATATTATTGGGATATTCAAGAGATCTTCAAAATAAAAGTATATCATTAGAAGCACATATTGGCTGTATATGTCGTTTTTGTCTGTTTTCTCTACTTAAAATGATACAACAAATAGTACATACACCTAAGATTATTTTAATTGATGTCTGTAGACAAACAAACAAACAAACGAAAAATAACAGCAACATAAAGCATCTAAATCCTTTCTGTTAGTGTAAAGAAATAGTCAATTAGTGTCCCAAGACATACTTTTGTTTTCTTTTTTTTTTTTTTTTTGCTGGATAGCAACTGTGGAAAATTAGTACACCAAACAGAATCATGCAGTTATCTTAGATAGTTCATGTTTTAGTAACTAGAGGGCACTGTTTGTGCTGGAGCAGAAGTCGGCTTAGCCCAAGGAGCTAGGGGTCCAAGCACCCATTTTACCTCATTTGTTTAGTTGGGTTAGTTAAAACAAAAAGAAACAAAAAAAAAACCATGACAAATGCACCAGCAAGCAGGGGATGAACAACTTACGTAGATGTGGTCTCCATGGGCTAAGGTGCTCTACTGTCCAGGCCTGCAAGAAGTTACCACTCTTCAGCTTTTCTTCTACTAACATTTTTATCATTATGCTTAACTTACAAATCATTATTCTAAGAAAACGATAAATTATGATGTCCAATTCCTGTGTAACTTAGGGATGTGTAAGTACAAAGGAAACATTGTTCTTCTCTTTTACACGATAACTTTAGCAAACGTTATTATAGTATACAGCACTAAAACATGACAATGAAGCATAAAAATGATAAGACTAGTAAATTTTTCTACATTTAAGACTTTTAAAGTTAGAATAAGACTTTTTTTTAAATAAATAAATCTTTAAGATATATATATATATATGATATAATTTTGAACAGATATATCGAATTTTAATTGAAATATGTGAACTATCATTATTTTCTAATGTATGGCAGTTATTGTTCATCACAGAACCCAAACCTTTCGAAACAGCATTACATATTTATGCTGTAACGTTTTTGTAAGTCATATTTACAACGCTCTAATACTTGAGAACAACTACATCGCATCACTGCCAACTGTAGAAAAGTAATAACAGACCTTTTTCAATAGTGAAAACAACGGTATTAAATATACGTTATTAGTTGAAATGTACGTCGATATTTTGATAATATAATTTGTAAATCGTTCCTCGTACTTATCAGTAGCTAATATATGGTATAATCGTAACAAAATAAAAGGCTTAAACATCTAGTAAGAGACATTATGTTTTAAGTAATACTATATTTTAATGACTTAAATACCAACCTCAACTTTAGCGAAAACAGCTTTAAATGTAGCAGAAGTAGGATATTACTGGGGAGGATAATATAATCTAGTGAACAACCAGCAGGAAACTTTAAATATCCACTGGGCAGAAAGAATGATAACTTTCGACATACATCCACTATTTTCCTACAGAAGGTTCCAGTCGGTCGGTTATAATAATCTAACTACTAGCCAAAGAAAATTTTAACTGTCCACTCAGCAGTGCCAGAGATAACTTGGAATCGATTCAATGATCCCCCCTCCCTACCAGAGGTTCCAGTTGGAACTGTTCACTCAGCAGTGCCAGAGATAACTTAGAATCGATTCAATGATCCCCCTCCTTACCAGAGATTCCAGTTGGAACTGTTCACTCAGCAGTGCCAGAGATAACTTAGAATCGATTTAATGATCCCTCTTCCTACCAGAGGTTCCAGTTGGAACTGTTCACTCAGCAGTGCCAGAGATAACTTAGAATCGATTCAATGATCCCCCTCCCTACCAGAGGTTCCAGTTGGAACTGTTCACTCAGCAGTGCCAGAGGTAACTTAAAACCGATTCAATGATCCCCCTCCTTACCAGAGGTTCCAGTTGGGCGAATAAAAATATCTCATAATTTGCCAGAAAAGGTTTGTAAAAACCCTTCTGATAGTTGCGGGTATAGATGGTATCTTCCCGAATTTATAAAATAAATAAAGAACTAGTAATTAATACATTTTCTATATCTGGTTTATAATATATCTTTACTTTAACTTGTCTTTCTATGTAAATTTCTCTTGGACATGTAGCTTGGTGAAACAAGTATACGCCTTAGTGGGAGATCCACGGAAAATAACACTTGAAATTACAATTGAGCTCTAGGTCTAAAGGAGGTCACATTCTCCAATAAAATGGATCATTCAGATTTTATTCGTTACTTTTCATTGTCGTTTAACAAAAATGGTTAACTCCATTATTTATATGTAACGTCATCTTTATGTTAGCAATATTGTATTGCATAAGTTAAATCTTCATTTCATAAAATTAATGAGACTCAACGCTCAGCAAGAGCTGAGTTGAAATTAACTGAAATACAACCACATTTGTAACACACACATGTATAGACATGTGTGTGTGTGTGCGGGAAACCACATTTGTAACACATGCACGTGTTATATGTCAGTGCGTAAAACCACAGTGTTATAAATATGCGCTGTGTCTTTTTAATTCCAAGTTTATTCACAAAAAATAATTATTACAGTTAACTATGAACTCGTGATAAAAACAATCGGATACTTGATATTTGGAAGTATCCGTGTTTCCTATCTTTATCTATTTTGATTTCAGTTTTTGTTATCTTGTTTTAAGATCAAATTCTACATAGTCGTTCTCTATGTTAGAACTTATAATCATTTCAGATCAGTGTACATCGTTTTGATATTCAGACGAAACTGAAATTATAACATGAATGAATGTGACATAAAGTGTGATTGTAAAGACTAGTATATATAACATAATGAATAGAGTAGTGTTTCTTAAACTGGGGTCCGCGAGTCATGGCCGAAATTTCATAAAAATATTTGAAAAATGTGAGTTATAGAATGAAATATATTTTTCATGAAATTAAATTTATATGAATTAAAACACTTAATTTTGAAATACAGCTTTTCATGTACACAGATTTTTTATTTTTTTTTGAAAAAACAAAACAAAACATGGATAGCTTTGGAGATCCGCGAAAAAACTTTAAATTAAAAGGAGTCCTCGAGTTACTAAAGATTTAGAGCCGCTGGAATACAGCAATAGTGTAAAGGTGTTTGAAGATATCTCTCCAGCTAGGTCTAACACTTGACTTTTTTATAGTGCTGTGGTGTAAGACGTATATGATAAGAGACATATCTGCTCATATTAGATAATAAAGCCGATTCATACGTCTACAGTACTTCATTAGATAAGTCTTTCTTTATTGCTGATGTAGCTACGCAACAAAATCTGCATCAAGTTGATTCATACGTCCGTTCTGTAGACGTATGAATCAACTTGATGTAGATTTTGTTGCGTAGCTACATCAACGATGTAGAGAGACTTGTCTAATGAAGTTCTGTAGACGTATGAATCAACTTGATGTAGATTTTGTTGCGTAGCTACATCAACGATGTAGAGAGACTTATCTAATGAAGTTCTGTTTTATTAGACAAGTCTCTCTACATCGTTGATGTAGCTACGCAACAAAATCTGCATCAAGTTGATTCATACGTCTACAGAACTTCATTAGACAAGTCTCTCTACATCGTTGATGTAGCTACGCAACAAAATCTGCATCAAGTTGATTCATACGTCTACAGAACTTCATTAGACAAGTCTCTCTACATCGTTGATGTAGCTATGCAACAAAAATGACAAAAAAAGTAGTTAGTTAAACATTTTTAGGCCTAACTTCATTCGATTTATTTGTTGTTGTTGTTTTTTTTGTTTTTCAGGCTAGCCATCCCTAATTTTGAACTGATATACAAGATGAAAGGCAACATCTACCAACAGTTCTTGGACTACTCTTGTCTATCTAAATGGTGGGATTTGACTGCCACCTTTATAAGCCTCAACCTCCGAATCGCGATTTATTCTGGTGATAACGAGACGCGAACAGTGGACGCTGAGATCCTTAATATGGCACGCTACCCACTGGGCCACACTCATCCCAGTTAGATTCGATATAATTTTATTACTTAGGTAAGCACGGTTATATAAAAAATGTTTAGAGTACTCTTACCTAGATGGTAAATGTATAACTGACTATCTATATAAAAATTGTATACGCAGTTTGGCTAGTAAATCTCATTGTAAATTTATACCCTCCAACGAGGGAACAGGATTTTAGCTACATTTACTTTTACTAATTTCAACTCGACTTCAAACGAAAGCCAGTATTAATACGTCACATCTGTACATTTAGAAACTACCAAAACTAACTTCCTGAGTCCGAGTCTTTTTTTTCATACTTATTAAACAACACAAACACATACACACACACAAATTAGTTCGTGTTTAAATTTAGAAACTGTGACAAATTAGTTATTAAAGACACCTTTCCTTACCTCCTGACCCATCTCTGCACCATAAACGGACATAGCCGTCCCTCCATAGTGAACTGGAGTCATCGTCTTGGTTGTGCAGGGACTAGAGTTCTTGTTAGGGGAAGAGGACCGAGAGATCGATGGGCTGTTGCTCCATTTACAAGCTGCTGAACCGTTCGTGATCATTTCTGTAGTTTTACCCATGCCTTCCATGTGGTTGATGTAGCTCGGAAATTTCCCGTCAAATAGTGATGACCGTGCTCCACTATTGTGACCACCACATGAACGGGGAAAAGAATTTCCCCACATTAGCACGCTCTGCCTCGTATCATTCGTGAAGGCAGAGAAGCTGGACGGTTGTAAAGGTTCGTTATCAATTTTGACACTATCTTTAGAAAACTGCTGAGAATCTCGTAAATGATTGTGTACTGTTGTGGTTTTGGGTCTGATCACGTTAATACAGTCTGTCCCTACGGACACCGGCACTCCGGACAGGCCAAAGTTTAGGTTCCCGATCTTGGCAGGGTCTCTTTCTAAGGAAGATAATAAAGGTTGAATACCACCACTAGATGCACTCATGAGACAGCCCCTCAGCTGAGCACTAGGGTCATTAGTTTGAGGGTATCCCTCACAACAGGACGGTTTGGCACCCATTTGTTGAACCAGATGGGGAGCTTCTCCGTTAAACTTTGTGGCATCCAACTGACAATGGTATATCTTATTGTCCTTAGCGAGCTGGGAACCGTCCGGATAAGCAGTGGGAAAACAAGTCCTCGCCGCCGCAGAGCTCATGTCCAGAAATCCGTTACTTGTGTACTGAGCAGCATGGTGACTATACTCCGGGTAGCAGCCACCCAGATGACGATAATGAAGATAATTTTCGGGACTTAGGAACCGGGAGTTATCAATGCTTGAAAAAATATTCTGTGGCATTGCTGCCGCTGCATAAGGAGCAAGTCCGTTTACGTTGTCCGTTGGATAAGGGTAGACGTTATAGCTCGGTTCTTCTAAATAGGGGTTATGTGGGACCTTCCATTTGCGGCACGTGGAGAGAAGATCCCTGATTTGAGATTTATACTTCCGGGTCCGCTGACAGCGAAGAACAAAGTCACTGTCTGATAAGAGTCCGCTGCGGTCAGTTATGGCATTTAAGCCACCATCAAGATAAGTGACTTTAAAGTCCATGGTTCTCTTTCCGAGAAGGTCTCGACCTTCTTCTTCCCTATTGAAAGAAAACACTTATTAGTTAGAAAGAGTTCCAAATTCTTTAGGATATGTTTACAACGGTATGAAGTGTTTCAGACTATCGTTTGTATCGCCATCAAAAGGTGTTGCTTGTGACAAAGTTGTTCTGGAACTATATTAAGATAAAGTGCTGAAGGCTATTGTGTTTTTTTTTAAGACAAGTACGATATTATAGTTTGTCATATTACTAAGTGGTAATGTCCCTCCACCAACGTAGTTTTATCTCCCACCACCCACCATAACAAGTGTTGTGGAGCGATTTTCTAATATTTATAGCATCTGAACAAGAAGTATGTCTGTCGTGTCCCAGCTGGCCTGAAGAGCACCGCTATTGGGCGAAAGGTCTCGCCAGCACTGGATGTAGCACATATAGTATGGTTGACATATTGTTATTCCCTCTTGTTTACTTTCACTCTGAATTTATTATTAATAGTTTATTCAGGAGATCAAGAGCCGTTCTTGACAAAATTTAGGCGACACTGCAAAAGTCTGTGTATAAATCCCCCCATAAGGTCACAAGACGCTTATCAAATGTATAATCTGTTTTAGAGTGATTAGGTATTCTAATCAGGAAAGACGATCGTCATTATCATGGCATGTGTTTACACGCACTCTCAGAAAAATACTACGTATTTACCGTTCTATATTAGAAACTGAACTTAATTACCTTAAAAACAGGAATAATCATTGCTGCTTTGTAAACATACGAACATGCACTACTTTGCCGCGTAATCCTAATGATACTGTACTTCCATCATCAACACAGAAACGCAACCTAATTACTAACCTTAATTGTACACTACACACACAAAAAAAAAGTCCATCCATTTTAACCTTAAGTGTTGAATTTATTTATCTGTCTTTCTATCTATCTAAATGTTTACTACATTTGAGTCAGGAAGTTAACAAAAAAAAGGCTTGTTTGGGTTTCTATGGAAACCACTACAAAACAACGTATTTCCATCTAAAACGTTGAGAAAAAAATAAGATCAGAATAGAGCAGTAATAAAGAGAGGATAAAGGTAAACGTGCGAACAAAAATATAGAAACATGAAGTACAGACATACGCTAACCATACACTTTACAAAGTTTTACATAAAATATAGTTGTTTACTTTATATTGTAGATTATGTATAAACTTAATAGTTCTATTGTATCATTTTATTACTTGGGAAAAATGTATAAAACAACTGTTTCTATGTAAATTGATCAAATGTAGAAGCGTTAAGTATGAACCTTAAAAAACAGACGTATCATAATATCCCTTGTCTCAATGGGTTTTGTTCCGATAAAACTATTGAATTTATATATTACTTTAGTAATTTCAAACCTTATCCGAACACGTAAGAAAGTGTCTTAGTATAAATCTTATGGCTAAAATATAAATGAAAGAAACCTACTCAACCGGTTTGAATTTCGCGCAAAGCTACACGAGGGCTATCAGCGTTAGTCATCTCTAATTTATCAGTGAAATACTATAGGGAAGGCAGCTAGTCATCACCGTCAACTCTTGGGCTACTCTTTTACCAACGAATAGTGGTATTGACCGTAACATTATAACGCCCCCACGGCTGAAAGGGCGAGCATGTTTGGTGGAACAGGGATTCGAACCCGCAGATTGCGAGTCGAGCGCCCTAGCCAATTCGCCATGATTGGTCCCTGGCTCGACTGTATGAAATACATTACTGAAACTAAAACCCATTAGTTCAGGTGTAATTTTTTTATTACGTTTCTAAGAATTTAAATAGAAGCTCACTTCTAGAATAAGCCTAATGATTTGTAAATATCTGCTTAACGTGTTTTCCCATAACGCACCGAAACTAGCGAATCACGAAGCTGTTTTAGGATATCACGTGGTACACCGTACATCGAGTCACAGTCCGTTTCTACAAAGTACACACATAACGGTCAGCCCCCCAGTGGCACAGCGGTAACTCTGCGGACTTACCACGCTAGAATCCGGGTTTCGATACCCGTGGTGGGCAGATCACAGATAGCCCATTGTGTAGCTTTGTGCTTAATTACAAACAAACATAACGATCTAAAGATATTTTACCAGTTCAGTCTCGAAACTGGAAGAATATTAAATAAAAATATTCTTCTTCAAAATACAAATTCTGTGTCGCTTTCAGCATCTTTTGCACTATTAAATCTCTACGGATAATTCAACAGCATTATCTAGTTGCCTCACCTATACGGTGACACCGCCCTCTAATGGTATGTTATGAAATTACACGAGAAACTGGCACGTTTGTAAAACAAACTCTTGTCACGCGCAATACTTCGGATAGCAAACACTGATCCATCTTGTTTACTCTTAAAGTTTCTATGTGATATTATTGTATGCGTAGTGATAATAGCCTAAAATTGAAAATATCTACCGTTTTCTTATGTTCAATCGTTATGTTTTTATTGTCATATACACAGGAAAAATTAAAGCTCTTTAGTTTCTAAGATTTAGTGTAATATTCATTTGCATTAATAGGATATTGAAAGACGAACTTCTAATCTACCTATCCTTGTCACACAACTGTATGTAAGGCTTCTTCACTGCAGTACAATCGCAGGAGTTGATACTATTAATGAACGTCACAGTTACAATTGTTCGTGCTAAGTTTGTCGAAAATCCACGATCCCCTTACGAAATATTTGCAATATTACAGAAATTAAATGAATCCATTAACAGTTCGTGTTCCTGTTATGTTGTGAAGGAGGTGCGTGAGATGTAATTTGTGGGGGTTTTCATGTATTTGTTTGTTTGTTTTCGAATTTCGCGCAAAGATGCACGAGGGCTATCTGCGCTATCCGTCCCTAATTTAGCAGTGTAAGACTAGAGGGAAGGCAACTAGTCATCACCACCCACCACCAACTCTTGGGCTACGCTTTTACCAACGAATAGTGGGATTGACCGTCACGTTATAACGCCCCCACGGCTGAAAGGGCGAGCATGTTTGTTGTGACGAGGATTCGAACCCTCAAACTGCGAGTCGAGTGCCCTAACCACCTGGCCATGCCGGGCCGGGTTTCATGTAAACTGTGCTTATTATATGGATTATATGACTTACATGAGAGGCCTGTGGGTGCACAGAATGAAGTCGGGCTTGCTGTTCTTGTAGACCAATCTTGCACTTGTCTGAAGCCACTGCCATTTTCCATCTTTTTTTACCAACCTGTATGCTATGAGACCAGATGCACCAGTCTTCAGTACTGCAATATTAAGAAAATATCTTCGAATTTAGGAGGAAAAAAAAAGTATATAATTTATTTATCATTCACTAATCTACAAGCAGTTTCATTAAAATATTTTATTGTATTTACTAACGTCGCGTATTTTTTTCGTGTATTTCCAATTTCTGAAAGAAGATAAAACAATGTCATTCTTATCAATCCAATTTTTCTCTACAGTTATGAAGCTGTAAGGTGAAATATTCATTATCTTTTTTATATTATGTTACTATTTTTCTTTACAATACAATAATTCACTTAAGGGGGAGCTGCTGTAGAAATATACACTAGGGGTTTGTGGGTCAAAAGGGCTAATACCCCTAGAAGTTCCTGGATTTTATAATTTAATGATGGTTAACTTTATCAAAATAAAGTTTAGTGACCATTAGTTTATACTTTTTTTCTTACTGTTTTTAATATATTTGTATTAATATAATATTTAAGAAGTAATTAACTTTACGCACATATATTTGTACAGAATGGGCGCGGGGCTCCTGCAATTTATTAGGCACTGGATAAAGTGAAGGCTATCATTTGTTTGTTTGTTTCGGATATTCGCGCAAAGGGCCATCTGCCCTAATTTTGAACTGATAGACTAAAGAGAAGGCAGTCAGTCAACAGCACCCACCGCCAACTCTTAGACTACTTTTGTCTGACAGAAAGAGTAGGACTTGGCTGTCAACCTTATAACCACCCATGACCACCAAGTGTGAAGCGTAATGTATTTATGCGGAGGTGTGTGGCAGTAGTAACTGTGGATATGTGGAGGTGTATGGCAGTAGTAACTGTAAAAGCTTTATAGTAATAAAATAGACAGAAAAAGAATAATAGGTATATTAAAAAGCCACTTAAATGATAATAGTTTTAGGCGGTAATTTGCGAAAACGTTTTTACATTTTCTGATCACATAAAACCTTCAACAGGTGGTGCTTAACAAACTTTTATATCTGCACAAATCTTTTCTACACATCCCTAATTTTAAATTGATCAACCAGAGGAATGGCAGCTAATCAATTGCAACTCACGAGTCACTATAATCGAATAGTGGGATTTTACCTTCACTCTTATAACGCACCCATGACCACAAAGTGTGTAACGTGATTTTGCAGAAAGGGAATGCGAACCAGATCCATAGTCCAGTACGCTAACCATTCGGCTATGTCTGGCTGCCATCAACATCGTATAATATAAATGCGTTTCCCCATTATTACAGATACATCTGTTTAAACATTATTACCTCTCATAGCAACAAGTCTGTTTTAAGTAGTATATATATTTTTAGAACAAAGGATAAATATTTTTCTCTATGAAGCGCAAAATATTATGTGAGCTCATCACCTTCATGGAGATAATACCAAAGTTTGAATCCGTCTGAAAGACATTATCTAAAGGAAAATGATACGTTTCCAAATGTAGTATTAGGGACAAGAAATAATATTATATAATATTTACGAAGCTTCTTTATCATTAGTATAAAATGTAATGCACATAAAAGTATTTACATTTGAATTTAATTCCATAATATTAGTAAAATTAAGATGCTTTTTTTTTCCTGTTGAAACATAAAACCAAACATACATTCGAATCAATCATTGTTAACGAATATTACAAAAAATAATCAAAAGATATCCGCACATTAAATAAGACAAAGTTGCCAGTTACACATTCTAACAGTCCGAGTTAGAAAACCAAATGATTCAGAAGCGACTTACATTCTTGATGTGCATTGGCGACATAAGCAAGGTCGTCGTAGTGGACTAGATCATAACCTCCCTTATTGGCTAGTTCTGTATCTGCGTATCCTAGGAGCTGCTTCCCCTATACGTAAAAAAAAAAATAACAACTTACTATTAAAAAATAAAACTATAATTATTTGCGCTCATTACCTGCTTAGCTACAAATTTTAGCACACATGGCTTAATTTGATATCTTGTTAAGTAAAAGTTCGCTGTGATTGAAAATATAAAATGTATTAGGACGCAGGAAACGGTATTCGTTTTTTTTGTTTTTTTTAAGGATGGGTGGAGTGGGGGTTTAGGATTTCATTAAATACATTATCATTATTATTCTAGACTTAAACATCCTAATAAATTACGTAGACAGAAGTTTAGCTAATCAGATACTTCTTCTCCAGACAAGTGATTGAATAATTGACTTAAAACTGATGCAATCAATGTAAGTATTTTTTCCTAGTAAGTAGTATAGTTATATTGACTTGGTCATTCTCGATTTGGCCCTGATGAAGAAATGCCCACCTTTCGAAAGCGCTCGGGTTATATGGTCCCGTATATTTGTGTTAAAATAACTTTGGTATTTGCAAACTGAACAGCACTTTATGCTAAACATCCAAGTCAGATACCCCAATTTTAAGGCAAAACCATGCCCAATTTAAAGCGGTTAATCAGAGGGATGGCTCCAAGTCAGTAAACCGTCACCTGCGTAATTATTTTTATCAGACTAGTGGAATTAACTGTCTCTTTTATAACAGCTGAAAATGCAGAGCGTTTTTGTTGGGACATAACGTGAGGAATCGAACCTTGGAGCTTCTGATCCAAAGCCTGGCACGCTAATCATTGAGCAAGCCCAGTTAAAATAATCTTAAATCAATGTGTAACTCCGAAGCAATTTTTGTATTGTCTATTACAAAATTGAATTGATTGTAATAATTTTAACGGTACATATAAGTTTCACCATCTCTCATATCTAATGCACTTAATTGAAAATGTTCTGAAGGAAATCTGTTTCCTCTAAACGTTACAAAAATATTGAAACCATATTAAGTTCGCCTCAGCATGTATTATAAAATTCATACTCATCAGCATTGTTCCCTCTAAGCTATGCGACCGCACAACAATCAATCAAATGCCGCGCACTTAATTATTCCAGCCGCGCACATCCTCAGTAAGGGCGAGGAGTCTCAACACGTTGACAGCCTTAATGATCCTGACAGTTGATAGGCCTAAAGCCCAAATAACCAACTGGTAGCACTACAAAGCGGCCTAATGATTCAATAGGTTGATGGTCTAAAAATACCCCCCCCCCCCAAAAAAAAACAAAAACAAAAAAAACTGGTAAGCGCACATCCGCACATTGTCTTGATACTGGTGCCCATGAAAAAAAAAACACATTCCGCACATGGATTGACAAAATTAGAGATTGCTTATCAGATATTAGTAAATCAGGAGGAATGCATTTTTTGTATAATGAAGTCATATTTCCAGTTCCATAAAACAAAACTATTAAACCAGGTTTCTATCGCTCTTCTGAAACTTTTTAGAAATATATAAGTACCGAATTAAGATATAAACTTTTATAGCATTCTTTGTAGTATACACGTAAGCCTAAGATCGTGATTTTGTCCGAATTTTCTTTGCTAGTCGATTGAGTCATTGTTCTCTTTGTGGAATCTATAAATGTATTTTTGTGGTAGCAGTCCCAATTGGAGCAATTTGTATGAGTTAGTATTAGTAGGCAAAAGTGTTAAAACAAGTTAATACTTACTCTGCTAAATTACATAAGGTAGGCCCGGCATGGCCAGATGGTTAGGGGCGCTCGACTCGGAATCTGAGGGTCGCGGGTTCGAATCCCCCGTCACACCAAAACATGCTCGCCCTTTCAGCCGTGGGGGCGTTATAATGTGACAGTCAATCCCACTATTCGTTAGTAAAAGAGTAACCCAAGAATTGGCGGTGGGTGGTTTTGACTAGCTGCCTTCCCTCTAGTCTTACACTGCTAAATTAGGGACGGCTAGCGCAGATAGCCCTCGTGTAGCTTTGCGCGAACTTCAACAAAACAAACAAACAATTAGATGACGTATGTTTGCTGTACTTTTAAAAACAGATGTTTCTCTGATTTTAAAATTTTAATATTTTATTATACTTTCATGATCGGTGGACGATTAACACGTTCTTAAGTAAAGTGTAAAACATAATCATTTTCGCGCCACCAAGGCTAGTACAATAAAAAGCTACAAATCGGAGGTTAGTTGGATTCACTTCTTGAGAGACAAATAAGAAGGAATGAGTTGTCCAAAGTATTAAATTTGGTGTAGGTTTGTTTGTTTTAAGTTAAACACAAAGCAACACAATTGGGCTATCTATGCTCTTCTCACCACGGGTATCGAAACCCGATTTCTGGCGTTGTAAGTCCGCAGACATATCGCTGTGCCACTAGGGGGCGTTTGATGTAGGACTAGCTATCTCGACATACGTGTTCGTACACCATACGTATTGAACACTGCTTTTATTAAACCTCTATTATAAAGTCACTTGTGTCCGTATATTTGTTTGGATGTCCGAAAATTTTCCAACTTCTAGAATTCTGGCCATCTCGAAACTTGCTCTAGAGCCAGAGAGGTTCTAAAACCCATTACTTTACTCAATTCCCCATTTTTACGAGTTTGACAGCCATTTTGATTTTCCCACTTGGAGCTGGCTGATAATGCACATGCACGCCGCTCCGCAATCCCGTGAAACCAATGAAATAAAAGTTTATAGTTTTCATAATATTTTGACTTCAGAATAATTACATAGTGAAACTTTCCACAAAGAAAAATGACAAAACTTTATCATCTTTTATTTCATGGCAAGATTCGGATTGTACGGATTTCACTGCAGGTGTTCTGAAAAGAAACGAAAGCAACTTTAATCATGCTTATTCAATATGAGAAAACCGTAGTATCCATGACTACTGGGAGAAAATTGTAGTAACCATGACTACTGGGAGAAAACTGTAGTATCCATGACTACTGGAATATAACAAAACAAAAACTGTAAATGATAAACATATTGAAGACTGAATTAAAATAAACGATGTATCAGATGTGGGAATGAAGACTTTCAAGTTAATACAAAAATATTACGTTCATTATTATTAATAGCACTTTGAAAAATCTACTAATAAAATAGCATTTTGTTCAGATTATTTATTTGGATATTTTTTCCAACATCTTCACAATTAGAAAATTAAACAGAAAACTTAAAACGACTCTACCATAAAAACATGGGTATCTCCACTATTAATTCTATAATACTTCTAAGACTAATATTAACTGAAAATGCCTTTCAATATTACTTAGATATTTATAAGGATTAAAAAAAATTATTACACATATATTTGTAATGATCTCAGTAACCCCGTCGTATATTGACTGATATTCTACCTTGAATAAAACAAACATTTTGGTGTTTCATAGACTTCGCAGCCACAATAAGATCAGACGTTTTGTTTTCTCTCAATAAAAGTCATTAAAAATACTATGTTAAGACAGTTTATCATGATGTTGGTGATGGGTAAGTATATTTGTAGCTATACATTTAATCTTTTCTGACTTTGATAAATGTGTTATTGGGGTTGCAATCTTTTTTTTTTTTTACTTTAGAGAGTAATAGTTGTGAAAAGTTATCTTGGGCCTAGAGAGGACTGTAGTGCACAATCGTCATAAAACAAAACTATGTTTATCAGTGTTTACGTTTATATATATTATTTATCATACAATCTTACGTGGCCATCATTCCAGAGATAAGCGGTCGATTATTCTGTATGTAATGACAAATAATGTACATCAAATCAAAGGAAAAATATCTTCATGAAAACTTCACGAGGTGATGTGGTAATTCCTATCATCACAACATGATAATAATTTGTCTTATACTTTCTGGGGACGTCGATGACATATTACATTGTTGTTCTTGCCCTGTCATGCTGATTGTGACTTTGAAACATTCATAAGTTGGTACCTGTCCTGTCTGTCTACAGAGCCCCTCCCTTTTTTCTCTCCCCCTCCCCTCCTTTGGGTTTCCCCTCTACTGCGAAGCTCAATTATTTATTTCACGCTCACCACGTTATAGATCACAAGCTCTTAGAAAGATATTCGCAAACAACAATGTAGATCATGTGGTTTATACAGATAAATATTACAAGAATGGCATAAGCCACAAGTATCACTGCATGATTCTTAAACCTCCAATCAGAGTTATGTTTAGTGAAATTTCTCTGCATAACTTTGCCAGAGATTTAACTTGCATATTTATGACAAATATTCAACGATGTTACTTTTTACCTATGACGGTATATCATAACCAAATTACGAATAAAAGTGCGTAAGTGATATCGTTTTTGAGAACTAAAATAAATAATACGCAAAATGATACTATTAAGGTTATGTCAAAGGTAAAAAAGTATTGTAAATAATATCCCATATCAAGTAACTGTAATGCGTTTCGATACTGATATTGTTTGTACTTCTGTGACAAAGTATCTGTTATAAGATTTAAAAAGTATTGTAAATAATATCCCATATCAAGTAACTGTAATGCGTTTCGATACTGATATTGTTTGTACTTCTGTGACAAAGTATCTGTTATAAGATTTAAAAAGTATTGTAAATAATATCCCATATCAAGTAACTGTAATGCGTTTCGATACTGATATTGTTTGTACTTCTGTGACAAAGTATCTGTTATAAGATTTAAAAA
>NW_013666754.1:135720-137400 GCF_000517525.1 Limulus polyphemus
TATATATATATATAGAAAAAAATAGGTACATATGTTTTGGATACGTTTGGTTTGTATTTATTTACTGTAAATTACAGTAAGAATGTCTCTTTCAATTTAATTTTAGTTCAAGAAATAAGAAGGGCTAGAAATCAGTAGTTTGTGTGATATTACATCGCAATAAGACTGATAACAATTGTCTACAAAGTATTCTTTACTGTCTCTACACTACGGGCTTGTAGTAAGAAAACCGTAACTTTGTGGTGTGCGTTTGAGATGTTGTTTCAGCGCAAACCTACATTCTGTCTACCGCGAGGATTCGAACCCCGTATTTTAGCGTTGTAAGTCCGTGAAAGTACCGCTCACCCGCCGGGGGACACGTTCGATATCCTATTACGTTATAGCAAATTATTATACGTCTTACTGGGGGGTAATGTTACACAAGCTCTTGGTCAACAGATCATCTGTCCCCCAGTGGTCCAGCGATGAGTCTGAGGGTTTATAAATGAAAATCGGGTTTCGATATTATAAGTCTTATTGTGGGGTAATGTTACACAAACTGTTGATTAATAGATCATCTGTCCCCCAGTGGTCCAGCGATGAGTCTGAGGGTTTATAACGCTGAAAATCGGGTTTCGATACCTGTGGCGAACAGGACTCAAATTAAGATTTTTGTGGCTTAACCACAAACAAACAGTCAATAGATAAGGCTTCGTCAGTATAAGGCATTATATACCATATTGTAACTGACTGACATAAATAGTGTTTCGACCAGGGTTCTGTGTATTGCATTTCCAGCCGACCTGATGTCTTCTGATATAATATTGAGATAATATTGTTTCTTTTTTTATTGGAAATCGCTAATTTAGCAGTGTGAGACTAGAGGGAAGGCAGCTAGTCATCACCACCCACCGCCAGCTCTTGGGGTACTCTTTTACCAACGAATAGTGGGATTGGCCGTGACATTATAACGCCCCCACGGTTGAGAGGGCGAGCATGTTTGGTATTATAATAAAACTGTTATTTTTATATCGGGTCGATCGTACAAAAACAGTTTGGAGAAGTGTCTTAAGATGTATAATACCTGATCGAGATATCTGTAAAACAGACCGGCGAGAATGAGAAAGGCTCTTGGTACAACAAGGATACAATACTATAACATTGAGGTCGTTTTCGCTGACTACCATGTCTTGGTTTGACTAAAAATTACACGTTTCTTTAACTGAAAATGATTCATAATTGTTCTTTAAAAGTTAAATTGTATGTTCATTTTCCAATCGGTATTGAATATATGGGGGAAGGGACAAATCATGCCAGAAAGGTCACCCAAGCATTATGTGAGTCTTGGAATAGGTTCTCAGGGTCGCCGAATCCGAATCTGGCATCAGATGTAGTGTTCCTGGCTCCATCGGGATCCCAAGAGCGCAATGTTTGAAACTTTGTTCGTACCTTTAAGCTAGAGGGATCAAACTTGGCAAACAAGGATCAGGTGCACTAATGTAGTTTGTCTTGGGGGTACTTATATAAATAACTTTGGGTAATGGAGGAGCTTGATGGGTAGATTGGGGTCTCTGTGAATCATGAGAGGGCCTTTGAACCTTGCAACAGAGAGCAAGTATTTTATGCTAGTTATCATAATGATGAAGCTTATTTTTTATATAAGTGAAAATTGTAAGTTTTGCTTATACATTTCGGTGGGTA
>NW_013666754.1:137599-164690 GCF_000517525.1 Limulus polyphemus
CACCAATGTAGTTTGTCTTGGGGGTACTTATATAAATAACTTTGGGCAATGGAGGAGCTTGATGGGTAGATTGGGGTCTCTGAGAGGGCCTTTGAACCTTGCAACAGAGAACAAGTATTTTATGATAGTTATCATAATGATGAAGCTTATTTTCTATATAAGCGAAAATTGTAAGTTTTGCTTATACATTTCGGTGAGTATAAGTGAATTAGGTTAGAATAAAGTTATTATAAGCGTTTACATTCTCTAATAGTAAAGCTATAGGTGTACTCTTGATATGAAACACAAATTCACTTCTGAAAATATAAAACTTAAAGCACTGCAACTGAGCCAACGATATATTAATCTATTGTGAACTATTAGGTGTACCATTGGGATAACTTGATAAAAATAACTTTTGAGAGTTTTGATTTGTTGTTTTTCTTTTTTTTGGGGTGGATGATTCCTTTGTTGTTACCTTTTTTTTTCTCGTTTTAATTCGGCCGACTTGTTTGTAAGGTTTGTAAAAAACTGTGAGTTTTGATAATCTGGATTGGAAGTACATATTAATGTGACCAGAAATGATATAAGTGGAAAATCCCCGTGCATAGATTCCAGGATGAGAAAGTTAGGTAGTTAACCATAATTTCATCAAATGATTTCCGTGAATTCGCGAAAATTGAATATTTAGACATTATATGAAAAATACAGTTATAATTTTGGTATAGGTCCAAATTAATAAAAGTAGCTCTCCTGTACCCTTTATATTTGTATTAGTAAAGGCAAGGCGCGGATAAGTGATTAGCATATGAGACTGAATCCAAGGATCCATGTTCTGAGATCCCTTGCCGGAAAATCGCTCTTATAGTCAAATCCCACTACTTGACTACAGTTGTTAGTGGTCGCTCTTTGCTTGCCACATTCCAAATGAGGGGTGTTTGAAGGAGATAACCACTGTGTAGTTTTAATTGATTCTTTTGTATTTGCTTGTTTGGGGTATTTACGCTGTACTAACAGTGGGAATCGAGCCCCTATTCTTAGCATTATAAGCCCTTATGTTTACCACTGAACCACCCGCTATAGGTTTAGCTTTTTTCCGGCTCTAAGAATAGTGGCTCGGTTTCTAGCTATATGTTTAGTCTTGTCTGTGACATTAAGAATAGTGGCTCGGTTTCTAGCTGTATGTTTAGTTCGTGTCTGTGACATTAAGAATAGTGGCTCGGTTTCTAGCTATATGTTTAGTCTTGTCTGTGACATTAAGAATAGTGGCTCGGTTTCTAGTTATATGTTTAGTCTTGTCTCTGACATTAAGAATAGTGGCTCGGTTTCTAGCTATAAGTTTAGTTTTGTCTGTGACATTAAGAACAGTGGCCCTGTTTCTAGCTATATGTTTAGTCTTGTCTGGACATTAAGAATAGTGGCTCGGTTTCTAGCTATATGTTTAGTTTTGTCTGTGACATTGAGAACAGTGGCCCTGTTTCTAGCTATATGTTTAGTTTTGTCTGTGACATTAAGAATAGTGGCTCTGTTTCTAGCTGTATGTTTAGTTTGTTGGTTTGTTTACTCGTCATGGGCAATGGTTATAACAATTATATAAAAAAACTGCCTATGAAAAGTGGTCCAGAGACAATCTATACACATTATTGTCACTACCATAAATTTAGAACAGAGTAATAACTGGCGACATTATAATTTGAACGTAGTTATGAATTTAAAAACAGAAAAAACAAACAATCTCCATTTCACTAAAAGTTACAAAACGCCTAACCTCTGATCCATGGAGACTAGAGAGAGATCGAGTTTGTGTTTGCTCTTAAACATGGATTCCTTGTGAGGCATCTCCAACAACGACGGGGGACCGAACGGCGTGCAGACAGCAAATAAAGCCAGGGGTGGGTCTTCAGTTTTGTGGTGTTGACCGTGTAGAATTTTGATCCTTCCACGGATATCCAGTCGCTTTAAAACATATTTCGAGACAAATATATTAGTTTAAGGTTTAACTGTTAAATCGAATATCAGGTACAAAGAAAAGTCTTAATTCTAAAGGCCCGTTGCAAGATCCTAAGAAAATGATAAATCAAAATGCGATTCAAAGATACTATAGGAGGTGGTAAGAGAGGGAGTTTTTCGTTAAATATTCTCAATAGCAGAATTAGTATGGAAAAACCCATCAGTAAATGGCATATACATTTCATTATCTGCTTGTTTCATAAACTAGATTCTGTAAACAAACTTATAATAAATACGCGCTTGATTATAATGATGCTATTAATTATTATTATGTATTATTTGTTACGTGGTTAGACAAGTATTATAGAAACATAAGGTGAGATTGGATTCTTTCAGAATTATCCAAATATCAGAATTATTAGGGCACAATGTGTTAGTATATACCACATACATTTCACTACGTGTTGTGAACAAAGTTGTAATTAAGGACCTGATTATAATGATGCTAGTAATAATTAAGATATATTATTATTATTAAAATTGTGAGCTAAATAAACCTCAGCTAAAGTGTGGCGTATTATTAATGACATGCTTGACAAACTTACCAAAAACCCTGAGGTGTTGTCCAGAAGACATCGAAATCTTACCGTGAAGTTTCGTTCTAAGTCTTCTAAGTGTTTTGCTGTACAAACAATAATATTATAAATCATGTTTATTAACAAATATTACACACACACACTAAGCAATAACAAAGCCATCACAAGAGTTTGTTTGTTAGGAGTCGTTATCGAACGTGTAATAATGAAATAATTACAAGTTATTTGTTCGTTAACAAAAATTATATACTATGTAATAACATAATAATCAAAATACGTGTTTGTTAAAAAAAATTATATACTATTAATGATATTATAATCTTACTATAATGTACGTAGTATGTATGTCAGTATCTATGTATGTAACCAAAACTTCTCCCCTATCTATTGAATGGTACCACAAACAAAAATCCATAAAAAATTTCACGCTTTGGGTATTGAAGATTCGGACACTTAGAAGAATAGCTGTGGTGTGTGTAACAACCATTTATTTAAAACCAAATTGTAAATGAAAGTATTCTTCTCACAACAAGAACACGACTTGCACTAGAACTTTACGTGAGGGTTTGATTATATCTTTATTGATGTAATTCTTAAATGTAGTACTGAGAAACTGGAGTTCTTAAAAAAAACTATTATTTTTCACTAAACGGTACCACTTTTAATATATAAAAACATTACAGTTTATATCAGTAAAATTATGAAAATTTTGAGCTCTGTACATTGAATCATTTTGATGCAATGAGTTGCGTATGACTAAAGAGCTCAATCCGAACACTTTTTCTGTGCAGTACTTCCCAGAAAAAAAAAGATCCTTTTTAAAATATGTTCACTTGTCTAAATTTTTTTGAACGAAGTATGAATACTATGATTATTCATTACTAGCACAAACAGTCGCTCATAGGGCGTCGTTTCTACTAGTTATAAAAATGTTTTATTAATAGTTTTCACTTCATCTGAAAACACTATAATCGGAAGGGTGAGTTTCTTTACAAAGTATAACGCGTTATTTAATAAAATAATGATTATCAGCGTGTGTTTGTTGATAAACGTATTACGTATCCTTCGGTATAAAAACTCATTTGGAGACACAAGAGATTATATTTTTTGAAATCGTTTTATATTTACCGCTAAGTAATAGAATGTAAGCGCTTTATGTGGGCTTTGCTGCAGACCAAGAAAGCAGTGCTAAAAAACACAACGTTATTTGTATTTGTGAGGGTAAATTCTACATTTCTCTTTATAATAACAAAAGACATGACCTATACTATTAAATAATTCAAGATTACAAAGCATTACTAGCTTTGCTTATCATACAAAGCATTACCAGCTCTGCTTATCATAGCAATTGATGAAAAAAATGTTTTATTTGAAGTAGGAAATATTTTCCTCTATAACGTTTGTTTGTAATTAAGCACAAAGCTACACAATGGGCTATCTGTGCTCTGCCCACCACGGGTATCGAAACCCGTATTCTAGCATTGTAAGTCCGCAGGCATACAGCTATGCCACTGAAATCTTTAACTGAAAATCTAACGTTCGCATTTCGAAAATCGGCGATTACTTAAAGTACAAATATATAGTTTGGCTACTAATGTTGTCTCGGGTGAACAAGCATGTTTTTGTAGTATTGTCAAAGTAAACTTTCCCATTTGTTCTTGTGTGGTGAAAAAGTTAGGGATGGATGAACTTACATCAGAACCACCGGGCATGTTTTATATATAATTTTCAGTGTACTTTAATTACATGTTGGTTATTAATTCTGCATGTGTGCTATTAAATCTTGTGAATCATCGTTCACTTACACGTGACGAAGATGATTGTTCTGCGTAAATCGTTTCGGCAGACACGTGGTATTGAAAGTACTAGAGAAATCGTAAGGATAACCTCTTACGTCAGTTATATATACAAATAACGGTGTTCTCTATTTTCACGTATTGGGATCGTCTACTTTACAACAAAGAAATCTGATAGAAGACGCTCACCAATAGGCTGATTCTTCTTTATTTATTTATTAGGTTTCGATGCTTGAGTCACGGGAACATAAAGAAAATTACAGCTGTTCGTTTGAGATCGCAATGTAACAACCAATAGGACGGTTAATATGTGTAAAACACCCGTTGATTAATTAATGATAAGCGAGGTTCGATATCTCCTGGTAGTCAAACTATTCTCGAACACAGCGTCATTGGATTTTGAGATTACGTGCGCCTGGTGAGTGTTACTTGTCGTGTGTGTATCAACAACTGTCCTGAGTTAACAAAACTTATGGTGAACTCTCTGGAGACTACAAAGATCGCTTTTCCACGTTGCCGACAGGTTAACGGTTCCCTTGTTACCATAGATACGGTACCGCCTGATCCGTCTACCGGCGGGAGTGTGCAGCACTGTACACCTGCCTAGGTGCTCACAAATCTCAACAAGCACTCATTTTCTTGCCAAATCCGTTCTTGATTTTGACAGTATGATATGTCTGATTTGCACACCTCTACGTGCACCCTGAATATTCTCTATGTGAAGCAGAATGAGTCATATGCTGGCGAGAGGGCGTCAAACGCAGCAGGTTTTGACAGAGCAGGAAACAGTTGTGTCAGAAACTACCCGGTTAATTATAAAATGTAAGTAAGTAGCAAATATTCCATGAAAAAAAAAACAGCAACGACTATAATGTCATGAGAGATCGTTACACAGAAATAAATATACAGTTCACGAAGAGACATAACAAATATTTAATTCGATACATACATACATAACATGTAGTTAATTACAGAGTTGCGCATTCTCCCATCCCCTTTAAACCATATATATATATATATGTATATATGTGTGTGTATATATGTGTGTGTGTGTATATATATATATGTACATATGTATGTGTATATATATATATGTGTGTGTGTATATATATATATGTACATATGTATGTGTATATGTATATATGTGTGTGTGTGTGTATATATATATGTGTGTGTGTGTGTATGTATATATATGTATATATGTGTGTGTGTGTGTATATATATATATATACTTCTGTCAGGCAAATGCGGAACCCAGAAAAAAAAATGATATACACATCTGAATGAAAATAGCAAACTCACAAGTAAGTATTCCTAACACAAGTTTTGTTTGTTTGTAAACCTTTGTGTTAAAGGCTATATGTAAGTCACACTCTTCAAATAGTTCCAATAATTTATTACTACCTTTATAATCATCGACATATAAAATTCGATTTGGTTATTTTTTCCAACTTTACGAGAAAAGTACAAACCTGATGATAAAATTTCTTGCAATGAGAGACCACTATGATCTGCAGATAAACGGGAATTCCACATGAGGTGGCGCTGTAGTTCTTCTCGGTCTTCGGAGTGCACAAGTTCGTAGACACTTTGGTGACAAATATCCGACTACAAAACAACAACAAAAATTACTTTATCTTTAAGATGTGGACACCTAGTTGCGCATTGACAAATCTTATTGTTACTCAGTTACTAACGAACAGTTAGACCATATTGAATGTTTGTTTGTATCTGTGCTATGCCCACCACAAGTATCGAAACCCAGTTATTGGCATTAATAAGCCTTCAGACTTGCCGTTGTGCCGCAGGGGGCTCTGTAAGGATCATATTTCCCTCATACTTTTAAGAAAACAAGAAAATTATGACCATACTTCTTACCGAAAACGGCATATTTTATTATAAATACAGCTTTTGATGATTCATCATCTCACAGAAACTCATCATACAGTTTATTTTAATGAATTTTCATCATCTCGCATAAATACAGGACCAATGTATATAAAACAACTAGCAGATATTACAACAAACATCTGAAAAGTGCTGAAATTTATGGTTAAGGCACATGTAACTGAGTTTCCGAAATTTAGGCTTAGGTTTAGAAATTTAGGCTTAGTTTTTTTTTCTCTTTCAAATATGATTGCGCTTTCATGTAAAACATATTCATAGATATCAACTTACCCATCTCCATGTATGTGTGTTTACGCACAATAAACGAACTGTACATGTCAAATGTTGTTTGTTTGTTGTTGTTGTTGCCTGAGGTAGATTCTAAACAGAAGGTTACCAGTTTAATTGTTTAACACAATGATAGAGGAGGGGTTTAAAAGCAGGTCGAAATTTTCACGTTTTTTTTTTTTTGGTTTCGTAAGTAAAAATAAATGTCATAAAACCGTAAGTAGAAAAGCACACATAACATACTGAAATCCACATATATAAGCGTTAGATTCAATAAATTTGATGACAGAAATTACCTATGAACTATCGAGTTATCTACGTCTGGTACATCAAGAACTACGTATCTTTAACGTCATGTAAACCCTTTATCATATCATTTATCCAAAACTATAGCTTTTCCATACTATTGCCAATAAGCATGTAAAACGCCAAAATTGGAAAAAGTTCTTAACTACGTCCTTTTACAGAAACCTCTTGTGTTTCCTCACATCTAACATATTTTACGATGTAATAAAAAAAATAGTCGTTCATTCCGTTTTCCGTACATTTCGTTATTCTATATATGGATTAGTGCGGTGTTAGAAAATAAATTGTCTTTTATGACGGGATAATGTAGTTTTGAGTTTACTTGTTCCTCTAGTATATATGCCTTTGAATTTAGCATAGCGTCGTAATGTATGCTTAGAGAGAGGATATGACGGTTTTATGGTCTAGCATGTCTCTCGTCTGAGTTACGATCAAACCCAACCCATTCCTTTTAGTGTGCCGTTTATGCTAGTGGTGGAAAAACAAACTTTAGGCCTCACTGTATGTGCGCCTAAACACACATGTTTCTCAAGCGCGTCACAAATGATTAATACGTTCTCTATATTTTGCGTGTAATGGGAGCCCATCATGTCGCCCATAGGATATAATGAAGTTCACGTTCATGAATATTAGTCTCTTGGAAAACACATACAACCTACTAGATTTACTTTCAACTGTAACGACTGATAAGCTTTGGCATAGGTACACTAATCAATATGGAAATGTAACGCACCAAAAACATCACATTTTCCTATTATCAGTGCTAGGTTCTCTCAAAAGCTTCTATACCAGCAAGGCAATCGGAACAACCGCTCGCTCGTCTTTCTACCGGTTTCCGGGTCTGTCAGCGGAAACGAACAGTAAATATGACCAATTCGTTCTTCCCGTTAGGAGAGAAATTTGATTGACAATCTTCAATATATGGAGGATTCAATTACATTGGAATGAAAACACTTATCAATCTCTTCTCTCAGAAGAAACTTTCCAGATGGTAGACAAACGATGCCTACAAAAATATCTGACATTTTCTATGTTTGTTTCTTGTTTTTATGATCTGAATACAGACAATATGTATACCGATGGGTTCTCCAATAAGTGATTGTAAACATAAACTGATGTTCCAATTCTCAGAGGGAAATAAAAACAAAAAACTTTTCCTATGCAGGTCCAATAAAAACGTCCAAGAGGACAATACACACGAAATAAGATATTCCAACCCTCAATCCACTCATTTACGGAAAGCATGTTCCTCCTTGAGAATTCGACTACTTTTTATCATCCAGGTGATGACGAATAGTTTCTGATGGTTAGGTAGAATCCCTCTATACGAATATCAAAACTTGATGAGAAAAGTTTGTTAATGATGATATATTTATTTCATAATAGAGACAGTGAAGTTCGTCAGAAAGGTACGTGAGGAGGTTTAAACGTTATTATATAAAAAAAAGCCATTTTACTTACGAAATCAATAAAATAATGTGTGGATAGAAAATAGCCTTTATAAGAATAAGAATTCAAAGAAAAATTGCATCATAGTTTTAAATCAAGAGTCTAGGATGTAATGCGTCAGGTTGAAACATACATCATTTTAAACAACTGAGCTTAAATATCAATGAAAATGTTTTGTTGAATAGTAGGCCATCATCTGGCATATTTGTTTCTTAGACATACACAAAAATAGAAATGCAGATCGTTTAACGTTATGGATGTGGTAATAATATATAAGTATTGCCATCAAAGGCAGATGTGATCATTAAGCGGGAACATTTCAAAAACAGTTAGTTTATTATTCACATTAAATCGCAAAATCTTCTTTCTTTGCTTGTATATACTCAACCATCGCTACAATTTAGGCTGAAAAGGTTAACTACAAATAAATCATGAGTAGCGTATGCCAATTTCGAATATACATTATAATAAAAAAAAAGTTAAAAAAGAAAGACATAGTATACCGAACAGTTACATATGGACCTAATATATATACATCAAGGCTCATTTATAATATTTCAATTATTTATTAGTTCGTTCAGTCTTTTCTATCTTTAAAAAATAAATGTTTTATCAATACTTGCTGATTTTCTTTTTTAAGAGGTACCCACTTAATTACTGAACACATATAAAGTTCTTTAAACGGCTTTTGGTAGAAACACTGCATTTATTTGTTGAGTACAACGTTTCTCTGAAAATGATAAATGTCCATTTCTCACTTTTATGAACGAAACGTTATACTCAAAAATTAAACGCAATTTCCATCAAAATATATTTCAAAATCTTTATAAGTGTTTGTTGGCGTTGTGTTAAGAATTGTACATTTTAAATGATACTGAGTATTAAAGAGTACAATTGAAAACAAATCTTAAATTTAAAGTGTTTGCATTGGCTCTGTGTGAGAACTCCTTATTTCGGAACTAGTGAATCGGCTTCGAATCCATGCGATACCTCAAAATATTCCTACTTTAAGCTGTGGATGAATTATAAGAGTGACAGTCAATTACTTAGCGTGGAGCTGATGATTGCTGCTTTCATTCTGGTCAGTAGTTCAAAATTAAGGACGGCGGCAGGTTGCTTTCTTATAAATATTTTTTGTCTGCTTGTTGTTAAGCGCAAAGGTACACAATGGGCAATCTGTTCTCTGACAACCGCGGGTATCAAAATCCGATTTTAAGCGTTATAAGCCTCGGACTTACCGCTGAACCACCGGGGGATTGCCATAAATACAAATACTTTAATACAAAGTCATTTATTTGGTATGAGAAAATAGAATAATAAAACATCTAGAAGATTAATAGTTTTGTTTAATTCGTTTTCAACTTAAGAGTTTTTAATAGGTTCCATTAAGAGAAAAATATGCCGATTACCAAAAAAGGAAAAAGTGGGGTTTGACAAATGTGAAGCTTGATAGATTAAACGGTTTGAAGTCTTACGGTTGTAAATAACACATGTTCAAATAATTTTCTTTCTTAGATTTTATATATTCATTAAAATATAAAAAGCCAAAACACCGAATATATTTGAATTTTTCATAATTTCCAATTAGAGTTAACAAGGTTTGAATGTTATTAGAATAAAAATATTTCCAAGTGTTGCTATTAATTCACTATTTGCATGTTGTTTTTTGTTTGACATACTTTATTCCTGTAGAGACTACAAAAACTACTATAATGGAGGAATATAATCAATTCCAAAACACTTTCATAAATTTTGTACACTACACTAGATCTGAAACCAATTTTATTTTACGAAAATGATAAATTAGGTAAACTGTACGTTAGCTTGCAAAGTCCAAAAACGTCTAAGGATCAACTGAGCCGAAAGTTAACCCTAACAAAAATTTCAGTTTGGATGTTATTTTTTTAATAAAGTTATCTAAGAAAAGTAAAGAGAAAGAAAGACAAATAGAGTATCTAGTATTCTTGTAGAACTTAGGAAGGCAGGAGTTCATATAATATAGAAATATCTGTTAGAAAGTATCACGGAAACGTATTAGTGAGCACGAAATAGGCTTAATTCACGTTAGGCCTACTTTGCGATCGCTAATGTGTTATAAAGTTTCAATGGTATAGCCGGTTGCATGACAACAACAAGCCCTCGAATACCTAGGAACCAAAGTCGCTCGCGTGCAATATTTGTGTTCAGCCCATGTAGGATAATAGGATTATCCAACCTTTAATCGGTTACATTACGTCACAGGTTTTAACCAACGTACAAACTGAATGTTGGAATCTGAGAACCTTTACTCATTACGTTTAGAAATTATAATAAAGAACAAATCACTTAAATTTTGCTAATTAATATTACTTCAATTTTCCAATCACTAAATTAATAATGTTTATAATTTTTGTGGCAACAAATGAAATGGATACTATAGAACAGTTCGAACCCCCCAAAATTAGATTCAAATTTCGTTTTAGAAAATTGTTTTTAACTACTATCATTTGTTTCTCTATCGCCTGCACATTTTGGAAGAATAATTTATCAAAAACTAATGTCAACTTCTACCGAAAGCAGTTGAGTTTTATGCTTTAAACAAAAGTATATTGCCCCCCCCCAATGGCACAGCGGTATGTCTATGGGCTTACAACGCTAGAAACCGGGTTTCGATACCTATGGTGGACAGAGGACAGACAGCCCATTGCGTAGCTTTATGCTTAGTTTCAACCAAACAAACAAAAGTATATGTGTCAAAGACTTTTCTTAGCAAATACAATTAGAAGTTTTAAAATCATTCTTCTTTGTTTGTTTGAAATTAAGGACAAAGCTACACAATGGGTTATCTGTGCTCTGCCCAAAACAGGTATCGAAACCCGGTTTCTAGCGTTGTAAATCCGCAGACATCCCGCTGTGCCACTGGGGGGGGGGCAAAATTATTCTTATCATTTTAAACATATTCTCAGTTTTCTGATTTAAATAATAATTTAATGTCAATCGAAAATTATGTATTTTCTCATCGCAGTTTAAGGAGTTAATATGAGAAGCATTATTGATTCAGTTCCAAACAAGCACGTAAAAATTATGTTTTGTAATGAAGAATCTAGCATATCATGATAACGAATTTCCCATTTTGCTAATCGTGATAAAATTATTGTCACGATAATAGTACGGGGTATACAGAATCAGTAAATCTATTTGGTAAGGGTCATATCCCGGAACAAAGCTCATGTGTGTAATAAACAACTCAACATCCGGAAAGCTTGACATTTAATATATAATCTAATACAAGTTTAGGTGAGAGAGGTTAGGCTATGTGATTACTTTTCAGAACACTGTATTCCTAATGAAATTTTATGATTGTCATCCATAATGATTCTACAATCAGTGGAGGAAAAGGTTGGGAAAATGAACTTCTTTGTAATTTCCCGTCCTACTTCTTTCTGTGAAATTACCTAAGCACGTCTTTATTCAACTATGACTAATGGCAAATAAATACCGCTTAAGTCAATTGGGTCGTTTTACTCTGACCCTTAGGCCAAATGTGACCTCTTAGACCTAACCGCCGGGAGTTATCTACGAAAAAAAAAAACTAAACTAAAGAAGCAGTAACTGCTCTTGGGAGAAACTTTGGTGAGATTAGGAAAAATGGGGGTGGGAAGGAGAACTTCGGTTGTGTTTGAGGTCAAACAGCGTCATTGAGTGTTCGTATCACCTCATTGGTCAAGAAACGTGTACGTTCTGACAAAAGAGCTTGGTGTACATGTTCCGAGGTGAGAAGGGCTTGCTTCGTAAGGTGAGAACTGCCGGATGCGGTCTGGTTAGAGGTTAGTCATATGGGGCAACAACAAAGATTCCGACGACTGAGGCAATTTTTAATTACTGCAGATGATTAGAGAAAAAATTTCATAAGCAAATTCCATTAGCTGCCTATCTGCCAGACGACTCATTATTGATAGGACTCATTACATCGAGGAGTCCTCCTCCCCACGTCCTCCTATCTGTACATCTGTGCTTCATCGTCCTATAATTATATGTTATGTCCATATTATAGATGTGTTTTCTGAGACCAGTAAGATAGCCGCCAGCTTGGGCCATCATTCGGAAAGCAGGTGATGTTGTATCCCGAGCAAGAACAGGAAATCCTCATAAGCTGTAAATTTACTTATAAAAACCTAGGGGCGTGAGGTAAGGAAGACTCGGTGAACCCACAAACGGCTATGTTTTAAATAATAAAAAAAATAATGGAAAATGGGTTAAAGATTTTAAATGACTTTTTAAAACATACATCGTTTTTTTTTTTACATCGTTAGGACTGTCTCGGTTTAGTATAAATATTCAAACATGGGCATAAACTTAGAAATACCTTTTTATGATAGAGTTCAAAAGACTCAGACTCTAACTGATTTTTTGGTGATCTTTTGTGCTAATCCTTTCATCATGGCGGATATTATTTATGACAGCGGTTCTCAAAGTTCAGTGACCCGAGGGCTCCTTTTAATTTTTAATTTCGCGGACCTCCAAACCTATCGGTTTTTCTTTTGAAAAAAAAGAAAAAAGACAAGAGATTCCGTGTATACACGAGATTCTGTATTACAAAATTAAATGATTTAATTCATATAAATTTAATTTTACGAAAATCTTTTTATTCTATAAATAATATTTTTTATAAAATTTCAAACACAACTCGCGGACACCGATATGAGAAATGCCGATTTATGATTAAAACGAAGAAAAATGAAACAATATTCTTACTTATTCAAATAACAATACTAAATGAAAGCAAAAAAGAAATGATTGAACTCAGTGGCTCTTCAAACATAGATAGATACAAAGTACGTCTTTTACAAGCCGGCGAAAAACGATTACGAGTAAAATATATACAATGTATAGTTATGCTCTTAAATCTTTAGAGGCGCATATAGCCTAGTTGCTTTGCTCCAATAAGCCCCAAAGAACAAGTCTTTAGAACATTCCGGTTCATTCTTTTATTTGCAGATTGTTTCAGTGGTGTGTAGTATATTGTGATGGACAAGATCTACTGACGCATGATGTACACAAGTATGTTCTACACATTATATATTCCAAGACACCGGGGGGGGGGGGCAGGAATAAATTTCTCTTCACCCTACAAGTGGTGGAAATAAAAAAGAAAGATAAAAAAATATAAAAATGGCTGATACGACAGCGCCTGCCACGGTCATATTTTAAACTACTTGTTTGGAATATATGAATCTGACTGTGTATACATACTTATGTAAAAGTTGAATACTGGCACTTAAATATAAACGAGTGTTATTTTGTCATTGGTACGATAGAAATTATATTGCGTGTTACTATTTCAAAAAGACTATTTTCGTTGATATAATTTTAGTTTTCATTTAATTTTAATGCAACACTAATATCTAGTTCTAATTCCTTTTTTTTTGTTGACTTGATTTAAAAATGACCCTACAATATCTTCTCAGAACAATGACATGTTACAGTCAATATAAATATTGTCAAATGTGATTCAAGCAAAGAAAGAACTATCTCGAATGGTATCCTAAACAGTATAACAGTTAAAAAAATACGTATAATTATTTCCTGATAATTCAATACTAAATTATGATTATACAGCGACAGAAAACATAATAATAGGCCTATCGAAAACTAGCCTTAAAAGCAAACACCATTTAATATACAAAGACGAGATACTTCACTATTAGTATTATGCGTCCATCATGTGTCGTACATGGTTGTCTAGACATATTAAGGTTAGAAAATGAACAATGAAGTCATTAATTTTTCTTTACTGTCTACACTTTTCATCTACCAGTCATGTTTTCACACAAGACCTACTGTATTTAAAATTTTCCTTACTGATAGAAGCTCTGATTGAATATGTACTGCACCAAAACAGGTAAATAAACTTTTGTCTAAACAATATGTTTCAAACCGATCAAATAACCGTCCAGCTGCACTAAAACCTGGTACCGTACGTTAAATTTGGCACGAAAGAAATGGTTATTCAATATTGATAAAACACTCAAGTTAGAGTCAAACGAATAAGATATTTTATTATAGTAAATTTACAGATCGATATTGGTGTTATAAACGCATTAATAAGGTAGTTAATTTTGAAAATTCAATTTAATGAGATGGTGGAATTGTTGTAAACAACCACGAACAAGCTTTTCGAAAACTTGAAGCGATTACTATTATTTATCTGGAAACAATCTAACGTAACGACAAAATTACAAAGATCTACTACATTGCGTTTAACTTATGATATAACAAAAAGGTAAAGTGAGACAGAAAATATAAGGATTATGTTAAATTTTTCACAAACCGATACATAAGAATATGAATTTCATATACAGCAAGTGTTATGCCTATACTAGAAAATTACATAATGAAAGCTTATGTCTGAGATAATATTATCTTATTTTAGATTACAGCCTACTCAATTATATTGTGGAACAACATTATATGTCAGACTGTTTGTTATGTTTAGATTATAGCAGTAAAACAAAGCACTTGTTTGTTGTAGTTGGTTAGCTTTCTCTGTAATATGTTTACATAGATCACTTAAGTTAATAACAATATGTTTGGATTGGCCGAGATAGCAAAAGAAACATACTTATCAGACACACATATATGAAATAATAGATGTGTGCTTAATTGTCCGATGCCAATTTTCTTTTTCAGGTCTAAATTACTGCAAACAATTGGCAAACCTTTAAACAACTTTATTGTAGTGATAACATAAGTCGACAGATGGCAGTAAAAAACGAGTTTCATACAGTACTTCGAGATATTTCAAACTAAGAACCTAAATTAGCCTCTTTTAACACGCAAAATTAATTTGTTATCAGTGTTGTACTAAGGAGTTTTTAGAATTATGTTAATATATACATGAAAAAACGTATCAGTGAAAATGTGTTTATAAATGTTTATTATTATTAAGATTGACGCTATACCTTCATCACACACTTCTTATAGTAATGAAATTAACCTTTCTTGGTAATTAAAACTAAAGGTAATGTTTGAGCACGTGTATGAGTGAAATAATTTTTGAACATGTGTAGATTAAACTAACCTATTTTCTAAGCACACATATATAGATCTTCTAAACATTTTACACATGTATATATAAGCTTTTTCTGGGTGTGAACAAAAATTTACCTTTCTGGAAGTATATAATTAAACTAACATCTTTTAGACATGCAAAAATTATAACTAATATTTCGAGAAAGAAATGACTAAATTCGGTTTGCAACATGAAATAAAATTTCTACACAAACATGTCAATGGGTATTAATTAAGCACTTACATATGCTAATAAGAAAGTTCTTACAAGGCCGGTTACAAGGAGGAATTGAGTATTTTAATCTAAATAACACCTTATTCGACACTTGGGTTCAACTGTCAGATAAAGAGACCCCAAGGTTTAGGCAGAGCCATTCCTAATTTAGATCTGCTGATTAGAAGGAAAAGAGACATCAGATTCGCTGTTTACAATGCTGCTCTTCACCGAATAACGGGATTGACTAACATATTTATGACATACCTATACTTAAAAGTAAGAAACATGTTCAGTGGCATATCGAAGGATCGAACCTTGGAACTTTCGATCCGCAGACCGGCAGGTTAATCATAAGGCCGTCACTAAAGGACGTACCAATAAGTTACTTACAAAATATTAAGATTCTATAATTTGTAAACTTGTATATATATGTATACATATCACAATGTAATACAAATTTCTATCGATATATTTAAATACGCAACTAAATATAAAAAAAAAACATCTTGAAGAAATATACAAAAGGTTGCAAAAAAAAGTAATATAGAACACTTGGTTTATCATCTAAACAACAATGAAATGTTTGCTAAGAAATACTTATACATTAGTGTGATTGGTATTAATCAGTTGAAATACTTACACATTAGTGTGATTGGTATTAATCAGTTGAAATATTTACACATTAGTGTGATTGGTATTAATCAGTTGAAATACTTACACATTAGTGTGATTGGTATTAATCAGTTGAAATACTCACACATTAGTGTGATTGGTATTAATCAGTTGAAATACTTACACATTAGTGTGATTGGTATTAATCAGTTGAGATACTTACACATTAGTGTGATTGGTATTAATCAGTTGAAATACTCACACATTAGTGTGATTGGTATTAATCAGTTGAAATACTCACACATTAGTGTGATTGGTATTTATCAGTTGAAATACTTACACATTAGTGTGATTGGTATTAATCAGATGAAATACTTACACATTAGTTTGATTGGTATTAATCAGTTGAAATACTTACACATTAGTGTGATTGGTATTAATCAGATGAAATACTTACACATTAGTTTGATTGGTATTAATCAGTTGAAATACTTACACATTAGTGTGATTGGTATTAATCAGTTGAAATACTTACACATTAGTGTGATTGGTATTAATCAGTTGAAATACTCACACATTAGTGTGATTGGTATTAATCAGTTGAAATACTTACACATTAGTGTGATTGGTATTGATCAGTTGAAATACTTACACATTAGTGTGATTGGTATTAATCAGTTGAAATACTTACATATTAGTGTGATTGGTATTAATCAGTTGAAATACTTACACATTAGTGTGATTGGTATTAATCAGTTGAAATACTTACACATTAGTGTGATTGGTATTAATCAGTTGAAATACTTACACATTAGTGTGATTGGTATTAATCAGTTGAAATACTTACACATTAGTGTGACTGGTATTTATCACTTGAAATACTTACACATTAGTGTGATTGGTATTAATCAGTTGTCCTCTTACTGTCAAACATAGATACTTATAATTGATAGACATTTATAGTCAAATACACATTAGGATAAACATTTATCAACACCTTACTAAGACTATTAAGTAGTTAACTAAGGTTCTAGGTAATGCTTAACAAGCAGACTTACATCATAATACCCTAAGCGTAAAGAAATCCAGTTTTGGTAGAACTTTTATCATTTTGGGCAACTTAATGACATCCCATAAACATCTCTATAAAGTAAGACATTTACACTTATTTGTTGCTATACCAACTATATATTTATACAGAAAAAACAATTTAGCCTTAGCTGGTGAATCCCTACATATGCTATATATAATAAGGCAGACTTATCTCATGAAACCCAAAGCATATGTCTATGAAATCATAATAATTTTTATTTCTATTTACAGGAAGACGGTCAGGCTTATTTTGTGAATAACGGTATATGTGTGTGTGCAGTTCGGTTTGCCAGGTGAATATCCAAGTATGTTTATATAAAATAAAGGTATACTTTTTAAAAATAAGACAATTGATAACTAAATAGAGAACGTATTGTTTAAAAATACAATATGCCTAATACTAATGTCTTTCGATAAGTATAGTTATAATCATGCTTTGCCAGCTTTTAAAAGGCTTCACACCACAACGATTATGAATAATAAAATATAATGTAACTAACTACAAAAAAAAGATTAAATTATTACTTATAAAGCACATAACTTAAGAGAGAAGAGCTACCAAAACATCTCATAAATACTGGATATTAAAATCAGATTTTTTTTGTATTATATGTTATTGATTTTTAGGGTAAGCAATTATTTATGAGAATCAGAAATCACGTATAAGTACCAACATTAAGTGCCCACAATTGCTTGTGATTATACTGTTATTTATTTGAGAAAATAATGTTATTTATCTGTGATAAACTTTTATTCATGTTCATACGTGCCAACCTCAGCAAGGTGGGCACAGGAATTTTCGTTTTTATTTTTGTAATGGCAGTTCCGTTTCAATTTTGGACGTAGATGTTCTGGGTATAATGTAAAGTGCACCAGAATGAAACGTTTTCCATGATGAAATTTATTGTTTTCTGAGAGGAGCATACACCCGGCTCCCTTGGACGTACCTCTTTAGTTACTGAGCTGTTACTTCGAAACATTCCGGCATACAGTCGTCTAGTTTATATTGTAAGACTTTAGGCTTATATCGTCAATCACCAGTTATCGTGTGTTTTCATATAAAGTAAGACAGCTGGGTTAGATAATGTAATACTAAATATGATTCTTTTTAGTTTGGCTTAGGTGATGAACTACGAATATGATCTTATACAAAGTTAGGCATTCAGACTTACCTGATGAAAACCCAGGTATGTTTCTACGGTGTGGGAGGCGTAAAAAACTTCTCCTTCGCACGTCAAAATCAGCAGGAAACCGTTGAGAGCCTGGAGAGAAAGTATGGGCGTTAACTAAAACAAGCTATGAATAATTGAATACATATTGAATTTATATCAACGCGGGAACGTTGTTTCCAGTAAATAATATACATATATATATATGAAAGGTCGATGAGAACAGGGACTAACTGTTGGAAGGGGGCTGGGCTCATTAAACCAGTACTCGCAAAGCAGTTTTCGATCCGATCACGACATTTTTACATCCATAAGGATACTCGCGCTACTAAATTCGTGTCACATTAGACATGTATGAAACGTGATGCCTTCTGATACCATCTTTGCTCCGCTGTTGGTCTTAACATTTACTATAAATGGTATTATCCTTTTACTAGGACATCATAAGGAGGCTAAAGTACAGTTCTTACCTGTGATAAATATACGAGATAATCCGATTATCCTAAACATATAATTTTTATAGCGAAGAAAATGTCGTTGCGCTATGAAATCAGTTTGCAAGTTTTATTTTGATGTAAAATATACTTCAACAACAACAACCAGAGATGAATTAGTGGGCGTTTATGTAGAGAGATTTATTTAAACAACTATATTACTGTTGAAATGAGGGGTTTGATTCCCCTCGGTGAACAGAGCAAATAGCCCGATGTGATTTTGCTATAAGAACACACACACACTGTCTTTTTAAGTCCAGCTTTAAATGATGTCCTTGCTTTGTTTGGGTTCGCAAGTTAAGACTAAACTAAAGCCTACCGTTATAAACTGAATAAATCTAAAACCTAATAAATGAATATTTTCACAGTTTTTGAGACTAGAAAAATCTAAGTTCATTCAACGTCAATCAAAACCCATATGTCTGAAATGGTAGAATGAAAGAAAATTTAGATTATGAACCAGAATGGCACCGTATATTACACGCAGGTTTGATCTTTGAGATGATCAACCCAGTTTATAACTGCTGGCCAAAGGAGAGCAAAAAATAATCAGTAGCACTTGCCGTCTGATATGGGACATTGAATAGCGGAATTGACTGTCATAACTATAATGCCCGCACAGTTCAAAGTGCGGAGCTTTTTCAGCTGCCTTGGACTCTCAGATCCGCAGCCCAACGCTTGGCCTTACACGGATCACAAGAAAGAATTGTTTTTCCTGTAAAATAGTTCCTACAAATATTTTCAGGCTGTTATATGATGCAGTAGGAATGTCAAAAATGATGAAATCCACGAAGTTGTTTATTTTTCTTATACCCTGCTTACGTTCTAAAAACAATCAAAACTGTTATTAAAACAGCATGTAAAGACGAAAATGTATATGCTTACTGTACCTATCAATACAAGTCTGTTCTATTCGTGTTTGTACGCGGCTAGTCACTTTTATCATTGCAACTTTTATGAAAGATTTTCCTTTTTTGGTCGCCTCCCAGTTGCTCAGCGGTACTGAACATTTATAACGTTATAAAGCGGGTTTCGATGCCGTGGTGGGCACAGCACAGACAGCCCATTGTGTAGCTTTGCATTTAACAGCAAACAAAAACCATGACTCTTAGAATACTAAAATTATATACGTGAGAATGTAGTTTGCAGTTTATATCTCGATAAAGCACATTTCGATGACACCATTTTTTGCGTTTTATTTTATTCTTACTTAAAAGTAACGGTGACAGTTTTCGCATGTTTAACTGTTCTTTTAGTTTGGTAAATATTGTTATACCTCATTTATTAAATATTCAAAGATCAAGTTATAGGTACATTAGTTCTAGTCTGAAAACAATAATATAAACTTTATGTGGTCTGGGTGTAGCCTAGTGGCAAGTTGCGGGTCGGAAAGTCCAAGGTTGGAGGCACGATACCGCTGAACACGTCCCGCACATTCAGCTGTGATCACGTTATAAGGGTGAAGTTAATCCTGTTATTCCGTTCCAGAAGTCAGATAGAGTCCTTGTGGCGGCAGGTGTTGCTGATTGGTTGCCCTTTCTACAGTCAGTAGTTCCAAATAATATACAGCTATATCTAAGCCGTAAGGGTCACTTGACCCGGCCGCTTAGCCCATTTAGTTAAAATTATAAAAAGTATGTATTAAAACACCAATTTGATAGCCAGAATGATCGCTATATAAATCAATAGAACTAAAATACATGAATGTATATATTTTTTCCCTATACCCTGTGTACATAAAATAGCGAACACAACACACATTTATTGAACCAATACGTTAATATAAAAAAAACAAAAACGTGTGTATCGCATGTATAAAACCATCTTAAGAAAACCCTGTTAATATTTACATATTAATGAACAATGCCATTCAAATACTTATAATACTTCAAGGTGCCGGTTAGTTTCATTTCCACTGACTTAACAGTCAAATTGGTCTATAAAACAAAATTTATGACAATCGGATGTCTGCCGCGAAATTATTTGGACGCATGCACATGAGTACTTTTTACACATTGCTCAGTGTGAATTTAGTATTTTGTATATAAGACTTTCTTTTCATGCATGAATGGCTTCTAGAATAATTTCATTGGAGCTTCAAAACTTTTATCCATTACCCTTGAGCTCCTTTAATTTTTTTTTTATTCATAGCCTGTTTTTTATATAATTTAAAGCGATATCTTAAACAGCTTATGCTCTTGTAGTAATGTCAAGAATGGTATAGTAACTGACAACTAAGACCAAGTTTTGGCGTTTTCCAAGTCTTATACTTATCTAAAAATGATCAGAATAGTGAGACTTCAGACACGATCAATTTCCTCTGGTTTATCAGAGCGCAAATCAAAAACCCTTAACAAGAAAGACTTTCCTGAAATTGAATCGATGGCGCTGACGTTCTATCAAATGTAAACTTATTAGATACCTATAAAATAGACTTTAGAACAGCTTTAAATCCTTTCGTCATTAGAGGATTAGCATAACAACGTTTACGCTGACAAGAAGACAGAAAACCAAGACTTCTTAGTACTACAAAATGAAATGCATTATCCTAATGCGTATATATATAACTGTGTATATATTTAAATGGCAGCATAAACGCATCTTCATGTCCCCTAATGGGACAGCTGTAAGTTACAGACTTACAACGCTAAAACTCGGGGTTCGATTCCCCGATGTGGTCAATCTAGCTATGCTCTGAAACAAACAAACGTATGCCCATTGCAAAATAATAATATCGAAATATTTTGAAAGATAAAACAAACGATTTTTAACACCCCCTGCGACATTAGAATTACCCAATGAAATACTTCATTGTAAATATGTATTTAAATAAGCATTTCTGTTGCATATGTCACATAAGTATGCATCTCAAGTAACACTTTCAAAATATATGTTTGTATATCATTTGCTCATCGAAAATCAAATAAATAAACCAGCAATTTGATCTATCTATTCATACGTTAATTTATCCATCCAATTGGGTAGCTAAGATTCTTTTGTTTTAAAATCGTTAAGTTTTTTTTTTTCAGAGTTTGGTTTTGAATTTCGCGCAAAGCTACACGAGGGTTATATGCGCTAGCCGTCCTTAATTTAGCAGGGAAGGCAGCTAGTCACCACCCATTGCCAACTCTTTTATCCAAGAATAGTGGAATTGACCGAAACATTATAATGCCCCCACGGCTGAAAGGGCGAGCATGTTTGGTGGGACGGGGGGATTCGAACCCGCGACCCTCAGATTGCGAATCGAGTGCCCTAACCACTCGGCCATGCTGGGCCCCCCTTTTTTCTTTTGAGATAGCATTATAACGACCATTATTTAGAAAGAACTAAGTAAGAAAAACTATAATAAAAAGGTATTATTATAGGTGACATGAGGTATAGACGATTAATATGTCTACATTCGGCCATATAGCCTTTCTTTGACATAAACGCTGAGTAATTTAACTCAATTTTACAGCTCTGTAACCTTACTACAGTTACTAATAACTGTTACTATAGTTATTTGCAGTTTCAATACATACAGAATTCATCTTACAATTACGAAGAGTTGAACCCTCCAGTGGCTCAGCGGTAAATCTGCAAGATTATGACGCTGAAACCCATTGTGTAGTTTTGTGCTGAACAACAACTAAGCCCAAACCAAAGCCTAGAGTTGTTTGTTTTAAAATAAAATGGGGCAAAAAACTATATTTGAAAACTTGAAATTCCCATTCGTTCGGAGTTGTCTGATAAATCCCCATTTCACTTCTCCTCGAACGTTTCAAACGATACAATCCCTCATCAAGGAAATTGGTTTTAATATAGGTAAGTACTATCCGCACGTATATTAGTCATTCAATACCACAAGTAAAAATGATTGTTATGATAACGGTGGCATCAGTCTTAACAGCGGATTTCAACTCAATAGTTATGACTTTTACTATCATATTCTCCCTCTAGACACATGAGTATAAAAAGACGTTCTAAACTTTAGTAATGACGATAATAGTGGAGTAGAAATAGAATGGGAAAAATACTGTACGTAAGAGAAAATTTAACGTACCAAGGTACATGCGTACATTTATACCGATGAAAGTTACGAGAAAAATTCAATATGCAAAAACCGATGAAAACCATGAGAAAAATTCAATTTCTAAGTGATGAAGTTTGATGTTTTACTTATAAATGATATATTTTAGTAAAAATAGGGAATGGAAATAGAGTGTATGAGGGCATTAACAGGAATGAAGGCAGGAATTAATGATAAACCAAGCTTCGCTCAGTTCTTTCTTTCGACTATATACATCCACGTAGACGGTGGTATATCTTTCCCTTGGGAACCGTACAGCCTAGCATAAGTTCTGGAACTACGAAGGGGCGGATCCGTTTGGAGATACCTAAAGCTGGCAGATTGGAGGAACATGGCCATTCTTTTCCTGCGGGGAGGGCTTTAGGGTGACCACGTCTGGGCACGATGTATTTTGGTGGTTGCCATGGCAACTAGGAACCGGGTGTCGACGTCTGTACGCAGGTAGTTTGAAACTAGACCTCCATGGTGTGCTTCCATAACTGATCGCCGTCCAAAAAATCTGCAAAAGTCTGGGCTGCAGCTATTCACTAAGATCGTTGTAAATCATTAATTATTTACACCACCAGATAGCGATTATGAACTACTTCTGGACACAAGTAGGCCTTAATGGTTTGGTACCTTAGTTTAGACTTCAAAGACTAAAGAACGTAGATACGAATTACAAACAGCAAATAAAGACACCCTAAATATTGTGAGCAAATAAAGACATCCTAAATATTGTGATTCTATGTAAAAAAAAAATCGTATTTGACCAAAACCAGTAAACTTATGCTGAATTTAAGGATTTGTTACCAATAGATGATGGCAGCCAGTACTGTACTTTACAGATTATATTAAGCTCAATAAACGAGTTCCCAGAAGTTACTGGTAGAAGCAAGCAATACAGCAGTGATCTATTTCTATATATATATATTTACAATCAATAACTTCGCATATTTAAGAAAACTTTCACCAGATGTCTACTTCATCAACAAAAGGAAAATAAGCGTCAAATTACTTTAGTTCTAAAATACCGAAAGTTTATGAAATATATTGATAAATAGTGACAAAAACTATACAAATGCAAAGGATCCAAAACTAAGCCTTGTTGTCACTGTACAAACTTAAAGTATTTCCAAACTAGCTTTGTTATAATTATGCAAACGTAAAGGATTCCCAAACTAGGCTTTGTTATAGGTACATAAAAGCAAATAAGTCCGAAACTATGCCCTGTTATAGCTATACAAACTTAAAGGACTTCCAAATGTAGACTTCTTATAGTTATGTAAGCTAAAACACCCATAAACTGGGCAGATCGTTTGCTTACTACATTGCTCAGTTAAACATTGTATACTGGAATTCGAAATTCAAGAGTTCGGTGCGTAGGCAATATCGCTTGACAACTGATCTAAGAATAGGGGTAACAAAGCCTGTCTTCACAAGTTTTTAAACAACATATTATTGAGGTAATTTTTATATCCTGCTATTTAGAGACAGTATACCTCAGTATGTAGAGTGCCACTGCTTCTACATATAACGCATGCGTTTCAAATACGTCAAAGCTACACGATATTATATAAATACATGCATAAAAGTTATTTTTCTACAACCTAGTGGACGAGGATAACGCCGATGTGGATGTATTACAAACGCCGACAAAAAACCTCAACTAACTATATAAGCACTTTATATAACCATTGTGGTTGAGAGATAAACCTCAACTAACTATATTAGCACTTCATATAACCATTGTGGTTGAGAGATAAACCTCAACTAACTATATTAGCACTTCATATAACCATTGTGGTTGAGAGATAAACATCTACGTAAGATTAATTTTCTACAACCTAGTGGACGAGGATAACGCCGATGTGGATGTATTACAAACGCCGACAAAAAACCTCAATTAACTATATTAGCACTTTATATAACCATTGTGGTTGAGAGATAAACATCTACGTAAGATTAATTTAAAACTCAATGCATGAATTCAATTCTAAGCGCATCTGATATTATAATTTAGAATATACGTATCTTTCTACGTATGCAGGAGAGTATAGAATACACTAACCTTTTTACGTGTACAGGAGAATTTAAAATAAATTGACCTTTGTATGTGTACAGGATAATATAGAATACACTAACCTTTCTACGTGTACAGGAGAATTTAGAATAAATTAACCTTTCTACGTGTACAGGATAATCTGGAATAAACTGACCTTTCTATGTGTACAGGATAATCTGGAATAAACTGACCTTTCTATGTGTACAGGAGAATTTAGAATAAATTGACCTTTCTATGTGTACAGGATAATCTGGAATAAACTGACCTTTCTACGTGTACAGGATAATCTGGAATAAACTGACCTTTCTATGTGTACAGGATAATCTGGAATAAACTGACCTTTCTATGTGTACAGGAGAATTTACAATATACGGACCTTTCTACGTGTACAGGAGTATTTAGAATAAACTGACTTTTCTATGTGTTTTTTTTTTTGTCTGTTATTGCTTGCTCCGTTTGAGTAAAAAAAGGGGGAAAACTAATAATTTTTAACTAAGCAATGCGAAAACTGCAAGACTTCACAAGGCAGTTCAGAGAATAAGAGTTAGACCCTAGATATTTCAACTGTGTTTAATCTGTCTCATCACTTACACAGTTTATTATGAAATCAAAGTAAAATCGCCAAAAATGCTGTTCTACGTAACAAAAGAGGTAAATAAGGAATAAAAACAGCTAGGTTAATAAGTACAGATGGTAAGTTATATAAGTAAAGAGAAAGGCGGATAGAGATAGACAGACATATTATTGTGTCCGGACGATCGGACAAATAAAAGGCATATCGAAGGGCAGGTAGATAGCCCGTGCAGGAGGAGATACCAGTTTATATTTAAAATCAACCTAAATGTCTATATTGCATGAAACACCGCTATTCTTAACGTATTTCTCTTTCCAGAAAATAATGCTCGTTTTTTTTTTATCATAATGAATTACGAAACATTCAAAATATCTGTTCCAAAAACTAATTTCAGTCTTTTTGAAGGAACTAAATAAATATAGATTAGTCATTCAGAACATTATTGTTCTCTAAATGCATTCGAAGAAAATGATTGAACCTGCAACATGAGTTCCTTTTTATGGAAATAATTTTCAAACACCTGTTCTTAACATTATTCAATTAGAATTCACATGAAACTTACGAATTCAGAATATCGGAACACTGTACTTCCAATGAATGCAGAAGATGCAAACCGTACGAAACGGAGATATTGTGAAACTAAACGAAAACAACTTCCCCTGATTTTAACAGTGAATAAACCCAATTTTTTGATAACAATAGACTGGAAATTCTAGTACAACCTTTCAACTATTCTGTACAGTTTAAAGTGGTGATTTACACATTTACAGAATCCTTATTTAAACGTGTGCAACAAATTATAGAAGGCATATTTAACAGTTGGTATACTTACAGAATCATTAAAATTGAGTAAATAAAACGTATATGCATAGTCACATGCGATTATCTTGCCTTGTTGTGCGTGACATATGAATCTAAAATTGATTGGGCGGTGTGGTATCTTCCGCACGCTAGTCACGCCTTTTGATTGGAGACTATAACACAGGGCATCTGCGTCTTACTGGCCCCGCCCCTTTTTGCATCTATTAAGTACGAGAGTGAGAGATTAATAAATAATAGTTAGATTTGCTAACCTCTAATTCCCAACCCTAATGAAATCGAAAAGGGCATTTTTTTTCAACTGTACCTCAGCACAGGCTACAGTATCTTTCTTCTTTGCTCTTCCTTTTGAATCAAAAGGTTATTTACAAAGTCGGTTAATAGCAAAGTGGTTCTAGTGCTAATAACAGATGGTACAACAGTAAAAAACGCAGAGTATCACGAGCCACTTTGAGTCCAGTTTTTACCTGTCAATTAAAGGATCTTGTGTGCCTCTTAGTGATATTGTGTAATTAACAGAATTATTCTTAACTAATCACGTTTAATGCAGAGTTCTTGACATTTTCTTTTCGCTGTGCCCAAGAGCGTACCGTACCTTTTAATCATATACACTAAATACTGTTTTAATCCTTATGACCTCAGCATACAAAATTGTTTGTTTGTTTGTTATGAATTTCATGCAAAGCTACACGAGGACTGT
>NW_013666754.1:165693-169142 GCF_000517525.1 Limulus polyphemus
CGAATAGTGGATTGACCGTCACATTATAACGCCCCACGGCTGAAAGGGCGAGCATATTTGGTGTGACGGGGATTCGAACCCGGAACCCGCAGATTGCGAGTCGAGCGCCCTAAATTGTTGATGAGTTAAACATGCAAAAGGGAATGTCAGTCACTTGGTAGAATTTCACACCAACGCCTAATTTCTCACATAAACTGACAGTACGTATATATATATATATACAGCTTGGATTAAACAAGAAGATCTGGTTGTTTGATATCTGACCTCAATTTTTTTTAAAATATGAAGACTGATTATTATATCACGCTATCTTTTCATTTCGAAATTAAATTGAACCTTAGTATTTATAGCATATATGTATATATATATATTTAATCTTTGAGAACCCTTTATACAGTGTGGAAGTAGTGACATGGATATATAATGTGCATTTTAGTTAATTTTCCATAAAAAAATTCTGTTCTGTAGGTAAATTAAAGAGGCTTTTTTTTTTTCCTGTACAGAAGCGAGTGAATCTCTCCGAGCCTAACTCATAAATTTCGGATATGTTGCGTGAGTTCAGGCCCATGTCAGTGTTTGCTCTAGCTCACGTGAATATCTCGAGTTCCCTGGACACAGCATGAGTCATTAAACCTATCCTGTTTCATCTCTGGCTGTCAGATTCAGACTGAGATCGGAAATGAAAGAAGGTAACATAAGGCGAAACTCTCAAGAAAAAAAAAAGAACTAAACGAAAATAAAAATACAAATACGTGGGTTTACTGTCTTAGTTTAGTCTGTGAAAGTATCTTTTGAAATAAGCAAGATCTGACTCATAATTAAGCATATCTATGTAAACGATATGGAGGATGTAACAGATATCTGAGATCGCTGAAGAACCGGTTTATACGAAGAACGTCTAAGGTTGAACGCCTATTGCATGGTTATATTTCTGTTTAAATGACCGTCGATATGAAGAAATTCTGGATTTTTAAGCTTTTTTTTTCAATAATAACTTCATTTATACCTCTAGGAATTTATAGTTCGATAAGAGTGAAAAAATATTTAATATACTGTTTCTTGATATTTAGAGAAAAAAAAAGCAATAGGTGTTAAACTTTCTTACAGTGGAAGCAAAATAACTTTTCTACAAGATCATTCTGTGTTTCGAAATACTAGTGACTTAACGAAAAAAAATTGTTTGTTTAGAGCAAAGCCACATTGAGCTACTTGCTGTGTCAACCGCGGGGAATCGAATCTCAGATTTTAGAGTTTTAAGTCCGCAAACTTACCGCTGTCTCACTGGGGGAAGATAAAAGAAATAGGTAGTGGAAACTTGAAGTAGATAAACACGACTAATAGAGCGAAGTTTATATTGATTAATGATCTATTTCAACTTTTATGACCATTTATATAGATGTATGGATCAGAAAGTAAACTGATGTTTTACGTGGAGAGATTATGGTTCTAAGTCAAGAGGGACTGGTTCTAAATCAAGAGAGACTGGTTCTAAGTCAAGAGAGACTGGTTCTAAATCAAGAGAGACTGGTTCTAAGTCAAGAGAGACTGGTTCTAAGTCAAGAGAGACTGGTTCTAAATCAAGAGAGACTGGTTCTAAGTCAAGAGAGACTGGTTCTAAATCAAGAGAGACTGGTTCTAAGTCAACTGCAGCAAATAGTTAAGAAAACATGACAAATACAACGAGCATAACGTGCTAATGAACGGTAGGATATTTCTGCAAATAAATTGAATTATATCTTTATTGATTTGAACACCTCCGTTTTTTCCATAGATAATTCTATTCGTTAGAGCATCACAGATGAGCTTAAACGTAAAAGAAGGAGCTAGTGTGTACAACTAATTATGTTCACAACGACAATTTTATTAGTTATCGTCTACAGCCAATTCATATTGAGCTGTCACTCATCAAAACTGGACGAGACTCTATGAGAACATTAATTTGGTATTTTCAAAATGCACAGCTGAAGTACTGGCTAGATGGAGAAAACACAGTCCTCGGTACCAGCCGCCTACATAGCTATTCTTAAACGAATAGGGGGATTTACTGTTACTTTTATATAAAAGTTCGTAGCATGTTCAGCTGCATACCTCGGTCTCGAACCTTGGATCTTCCGATACGCAACCCGACACGCTAACTGCTAGGCAACCTCCGGTAGGCTAATCACTAGTTTCCACTCTGGCCCGAATGGCCAGGGGGTTACGGCGCTCGACTCGCAATCTGAGGGTCGCGGGTTCGAATCCCCGTCACACCAAACATGCTCGCCCTTTCAGCCGTGGGGGCGTTATAAAGTGACGGTCAATCCCACTATTCGTTGGTAAAAAGAGTAGCCCAAGAGTTGGCGGTGGGTGGTGATGACTAGCTGCCTTTCCTCTAGTCTTACGCTGCTAAATTAGGGACGGCTAGCGCAGATAGCCCTCGTGTAGCTTTGCGCGAAATTCAAAACAAACAAACAAACAAGTTTCCATTCTCGGCCCCAAAGACATTCATAACTTAGCAATATGGTCAACACATATTCGACTCTAAGAACTGTTTCGTACAAGTTAAAAATATGTCTTGCTATCTATATGAACTTATATAAAAATGCATATAATTTTAAAGTTCCATAATATTTCCCTTTGGTCATATTTTTGAAATCATTGATAGTGCTTTACGGTAAGACAAACTAAGAAAACGGCAACTGATCTCAGATTACAGATTTACAGTGAAGGTCTGGGACTACTTTTCTTAGTTTCATGGTTTACTTCTACTTTTGATCTAATGTACTGAGCAGGATATTTATAGTGGCAATTGTTTAGCTTTAGCTTTTTTTATCATATTAAAACTTCAGGGTAATTCATAACGTTTTCTTATCTTAAGTTATCATGAGGACGAATTAATGAATAAGTAAACAAGACCCACCATCTTACCACAAGCTGGAGGGCTACCACTTAGGGAAGCTATTACTACCACATTTATCTTGCCCTCGGTGGCTCAGCAATAAGCTTGAGGGCTTATAACGCTAAAAATCTGGCTTTAATACTCGCGGTGGGCAGAGCACAGATAGTCCTTTTTTTTTTTTTTGCTTTGCGCATAGTAACAAACAAACAGAACATTTACCCCTGATGAAGGAAAATCCACTTTCCGAAAGAATTCCGGTTATAATTATTGCGTTTTTTCTTCTTCTGATATTACCACAACATGGTAACCTAGCAACGAATCCCGTACCACAGCATTACACAGAATCAAGTAAGTCTAACCCAAAACATCTAAAGCTTAGTAAGATAATGCGAAAGGGAAACCAATAAATATGGTAAAATAAAAGCTCACTAACTGATAGGATCAAAATATCCACCTTAAATTCTAAGTAAAAAAACGTGCGTTGAAGTGTTAAAGAAGCAATAAAGTAATCACCAGATCTATATACCTCTGGAAACGTCTTCGAAAAGGGTGTAATCACCAGATCTATATA
>NW_013666754.1:170142-171646 GCF_000517525.1 Limulus polyphemus
CTAGCTGCTTTCCCTCTAGTCTTACATTGCTAAATTAGGGACCGCTAGCGCAGATAGCCCTCGTGTAGCTTTGCGCGAAATTCAAAAACAAACAATCACTTTATTTTAAGGGCCATTTTAAAACAAAGAACAAGTATGAACGATAATGAATTTTATAGTTTTCCCTAATGGTCCGATTTAAGAACTTTTCAAATTTAAAAAATTTTGGATTATACTAAATGATTTTTTTGGTTAGTTACTTTTTGCTAACAGAGAAAAAAAATCTTAGAAAGATAAAAAGTTACGTAGTTTTATTTTTCAAAATCTCACTTAAGTAAAGGTTTCATTTCATGTAGATTAATTTTGTATGATGGGAAACTATTCATTAATTTTCTAATGTAGTACTTTGTTAAAAAAATAGAAGTATTTTAAATGAGAAAAGTTCTTGGAAGTCGTTTTAAGAAAAAGCTCGAAATATATTAGCTACTGTAGTTCTTTTAAGTTTTCAGAACTAAGCACCTTTTTTCAAGCAAAGACATTTTCTAAGTATCTTAAAATTGAACAATGCTTTGAATCACTGAAAAATGTCAAAGGATAACATGTAATTATATTACACAAGAAAATAATTAATTTTTTTAAAGATAAACTAAATGAAATTTTATATGGTGATTATTTTACTTACTTTTATACATTTTCAATATCTTCTTAAACTATGATCATTTAAATTCTCTAAGTCCGCTTGTATCAATAAAACCAAAATGGAGAACATCTCATCGACTATTCTATACGAAGCAATGAGCTTTAATTATATCGAAGCTACGATAAAAATATCAATATAAAATATCTGTGATTAAATGGCGAAGGAGGCCAATGGGACTCTCATTATTTGTAGCAATTAGTTATATGTTTACGATCAAGAAAAATACTTTGAAGTTCATCAATCGGCGGATGGATACACAAATCACTTAATACAAGATCTGAAAATTATACAAAACATATAATTTATTCAGAAAATATTCTTTTATTGTAGTTGATCTAACCAACTCCATACTGACCTGGGGTAATGATGAGTCATAAAAGATGATATCCAAATAGAGCCAATAACGAATTAACTTAGGGCATTTATTGCCAGTTTTACTGCTTTTTAATTTTTTTTTTACTTTAGACCTTTACATCAGGCACTTACAATAAACATTTCTTTAGCATAAGAGCAGCAGGTTTATGATTTAGAAGTTATATATTATAAACACCTTGTCAGAAGATGCAAGGACAAGATGGTTTAAGCCGATGATTTACATATATTATTTTAATCTTACACACGAGTATGTTACACACAAACACACACTATTTAAAGAAGATCGACTTTATGGAAAATAATTTTTCCTCTAGCAACAACTTCTAGAAAAAATTAAATTTTACTCTGTAAAAATATTGCTTTCTTTTTGATTGTTTCTTTTGAATTTTCGCGCAAAGCTACACGAGGGCTATCTGCGCTAGCCGTCCCTAATTTAACAGTGTAAGACTA
>NW_013666754.1:172286-175013 GCF_000517525.1 Limulus polyphemus
TTTGGTGTGACAAGGATTCGAACCCGCGACCCGCAGATTGCGAGTCCAGCGCCCTAACCATGCCGGGCCCAAAATATTGCAACAGGCTAAAATAATGTACTATAACCTGCTAGTTGTTTCTTCGACGATCTGCACTTTTCAGAGACTACAAACTCTAACAGCTGTCATTGAAAATACACATAGTCTCCTCTTCTACATTTATCATTACTTTTACAGCTGTGAGGTCTGTGTAAAACATAATGTAGATTTTAACGAAAATGTTATTCAACTAATACACGTAATTAACAAATTAAATTAAAAAAAACTTACGTTATTTTATCTATTATAATATATTTTAATGTACATGCGTATTTGTAAATTTGAAAGTGGTTTAACTATACTCTTGCAGGTAACACGGGAGAGTGTTTTCTCGACTGTGAGACTAGTAAGAGTTTTCCAAGCTTGGATAATGAATTTAGTTTTTTATTTAACTGAATCTACTATTGCCAAGTAAGAAGGGACATTTTACCGCGTGTTTTTTAATTTTACTAATATACACAATTTGTTACTGAGTCTCACTATTTAAAAGTAGTCAAAATTAATGTTATCTTATGTGTGTATATATTATGTCTTATTACAGTATTAATAATAACTATAAGATATGAGCTAATTACATAGAGCATAGGGCTGCATCTGGTTGTTTTATAACTTTCATCAAGGGTTGAATCTGGCCGTTTTATACTTTCACCAAGGGCTGCATGTGGTTGTTTTATAACTTTCATCAAGGGTTGAATCTGGTTGTTTTATAACTTTCATCAAGGGTTGAATCTGGCCGTTTTATACTTTCACCAAGGGCTGCATGTGGTTGTTTTATAACTTTCATCAAGGGTTAAAGCTGACCGTTTTATAACTTTCATCAAGGGCTGCATCTGTTTGTTTTATAACTTTCATCAAGAGCTGCAGCTGGCTGTTTTATACTTTCATCAAGGGTTGAATCTGACCGTTTTATAACTTTCATTAAGGGTTGAATCGGGTTGTTTTATAACTTTCATCAAGGGCTGCATCTGGTTGTTTTATAACTTTCATCAAGGGTTGAATCTGGTTGTTTTATAACTTTCATCAAGGGTTGAATCTGGCCGTTTTACACCTTCAACAAGGGTTACATCTGGCCAGAAGCAATAAATAAATAAATAACTCATTTTTTTGGAGGAGCTTAAAGGTTCAAATAATTTATAAAAACGTTTTAGACTTTCCAGTAAAATAAAATCAACAAAAGTAATATACGAAAGCCATAGAGTATATATATATATCTTTGTTTCAATAGTTTAACACTAGAATTCAGATCGCATATATAACTTTAACTTTTCTATAATTTGACATTTTAAAGAATATGGAAAAAAATGATCATTTTTGCCACAACATAGGTTTTGCCAAACAGCGAATCTTGGTTGGAACTGAAATCAAGTTTCTGTTTTTTGTAATTACTGTTAAGTACAAAGAAAGAAACAGTTATTAAGAGAACAGCTAGAGAGAAATTCTTGAGTAACAGTGTTCGCATGAATGGCGTGTAGCAAAATTTTTATTTTGAAACCATAACATAGCAATAAAGTGCAGTTGCTTGTCCATTCTTAGACGTTTAAAAACGATCTCAATATGGTTTATAATCAATTGCTAAAGAATAGAAAGCACTCAGTGGCTTACCAGACAGTATCTCTCCTGGTATATTTACAAACAACACCTACAAACCCAGCGTACAGATATGCCATTTAAACTCATGTTCAGAGCTCTGTTATTTCAATTTGGTCACAGACAAACATTCTTGAGATTAACGGTTTGTCTGTTTTAGCCCAAATCTACACAATAGACTACCTACGCTCTGTCCACCATGAGGGATCGAGACCCTGATTTTAGCGTTGTAAGTCCACAAACTTACCACTGACCCACTAGAGTCAAAGAAGAGAACCGACTCATTAATGATGAATTCGGTGCTTAATCTAAATTTAACCATTTAGTCCTAGAATAAAAATCTTTAACTATGTCAAAGTTATTTGAATTTTGCCTGTACTTTAATTCAAATACTTATATATGCACAAGGAAATAAATCAGTGATTGCAACATTGTGCAGGTGATATTATGTAAAGGATTTAGGATTGTTATTTTTTTAATATTCACCTTTACACGGAGTTGGAATGTTTGACTTGAACGGTACTTTATGCGCACGTGGGCTAAAACAGTTACGCTAGCATTCCCTAAGGTTCATAATTATGAATTACTGAAGAGAGGAAGGGCAGCAACAGCCACAACTACTTTGTTCAGACCAATGAAGAGAATAATGGGATTGATTCTAACTTTTATAACGCACTTACAGCTGAAAAGGGAGAGTATATTCAGTCCCATCACGTCTTGAAACTCAGGTATTTTGACCTACAGCCCCTCTTGTTAACCACTAGACCATGTCTAGATATATATATAATAATCAGCGAAGAAGTACTATATGGCTTTCGAGCAAAGCTACACGAGGGCTGTCTGCGCTAGTAGTCCCTAGTTTAGAGGGAAGGCAACTACTTAACACCACTCACCGCCATTTCTTGGGTTACTCTTGTCAGACCGAATATAAAGCTTCTATGTCTCCAAAATGCAGAGCACGAATTTTTTAGGGCGATGACGGGACACGAACCATGGAACCTCAGCTCCACAGTCCGATACACTGCATAATCGCTTGGACGGACTAGGCCCCAAATTGAAAGA
>NW_013666754.1:175367-186420 GCF_000517525.1 Limulus polyphemus
CTCTTGGGCTACTCTTTTACCAACGAATAGTGGGATTGACCGTCACATTATAACGCCCCCACGGCTGAAAGGGCGAGCATGTTTGGTGGGATGCGGATTCGAACCCGCGACCCTCAGATTGTGAGTCGAGCGCCTCATCCACCTGGCCATGCCGGGCACCAAATTGAAAGAACTACTGAACGTGTATCGTAAAAACTAAAGCAATTGAGATCTTACTCTTAAAATTCCTAGTCATTAAGGGTTAGTATTCTTAAACCAGAAGACTTTTAATAATAAAAAACAAGTCATTAACGTATGCAGATACTTAACAAATTTAAGCTTACATAAAAATTCAGGTGTTTCATGCAAAACTTTTATTTTTTTAACGGAACTTTGAAGATGCTCTATTAAGTAACTGTTCGCCAGTAAAAATTTCCACATATTTTACAAGGCTTAAAGTATCATAATCGTTCACGAACCATGACATGCGCGACTAGTAATTTGTACTGGTTAGTTTTGAGAATGTAGGGGAAAAAATATGGGTAAGTGGTATGATTAATTGGTCATTAAGATAAATGGTTAACAAATAGAAAAATTTACCGTTTGAATAAAAACAGAAAAGCAATTTTTCTGGTTTAAAAAAAAAAATGTAGCGAACAATACATTTCTGGAACGTTCATGAATATTTTATGTGGCGATTTTGGGAAATTACTGAATATTTTAAATTCATATTTTTTAAAATTAACATCAGATATTATAGGGAAAGGGGGTTCGATAAAAACGTTTAGTCTTTAAGTCTTGCGCAGATGGTTATTTAAAAATTCTAATAACATTCTTTTTAGACTATGTGTATGTATATCTATGCACATAATGGTAAGGTTCCTGTCACAACATTATTCTCTAAACAGCGTATTCGTTGAATTAAAATCATATTAAAGAAACATTAATTTTGTACCATCCTTCTAACAATGATTATTTATAGCTGTGATTCGTTTGTTTTTGAACCTCCTTATCGCTTGGCCTTCTTCACTGAGGAAATTTCTACTATCTAACTTAAGGACTATACACGGCCTAGTAATTAGCGTGCCGAGTTATGAATCAGAAGGTCCAAGGTTCGACCCGTAATATTCCGCTAAACTTACTCCGCACATTCAATCGTAGGTTCTTCATAACAGTGGTAGTCAATCCTACTATTCGGTTAAGAGAAGCCATGTACGCAGCTGGTGTTTTTTACTGTTTACTGTACCACCGGTCAGCAGCACTAAGTTAAAGATATGACTATTTCAGTTTTAGGGTCTCTAATCTGGTCGTTTAGCGTGGGGTGCCATTGAGGTTGAAAATACCAAATAAAACGTAAATTTCCTCGACTTTCACGAAATCATCCTGTAAACTGTTTATGCTACTTCAAATGATCTTGTTTTGTTTTGGGCTTATTTCGGGGAAGCTCTATTATTTTAAAACATAATACTGTTTATCAGAGCGCCATACACGTTCTTGGAAACTGGTATTTCTTGAATTGGGAAACAGTTTAAGTGTTCATTGCAAATATTTTCACATTTTACTCTTAGCTGATTACTGTGCGTAATTTATTGAAATGATCTATGAAAATTGAAAAATACACTTATCCAAATCACGAATGAAGTATCCACAGTGATTTAACGGTCACTGTGATTTGTTTCACCACATCCACAACCCTTAATGTTGTTTACGTTCAGTCAGCTTCGATGTTACAAACCAAGCTATTCTAGTATCAACTTTGAAAGTCCTAAAAATGGGTAAATTGAGAGTAACTTCATAAGAAGGAACGAAATAAATTGAAATACCAATAACTGGACTTCGAAGAAGAAGCGGTACATACATATGTATATTAGGCAGAAACGGACTTTTAACTGGAAATGGTTGTTTTTTTCTCCCTTTAATTTGGACAATACTGAAGTATCATGAAATGTTTACTATTTATATTTTAACAACGACACTGAATCTTCATAATCGAATCGGTCATACAAAATAATAGGTTCACACTTCTACGAAACATAGTCATGTAAACATACTCTGTTGTCCGTTTCTTTCGTGTTGACGTGTAAATATATATATTTTTTTGATACTTGATATAACAAATAAACATGTAAGACATAAAAATAAAGGTATCTCGCAATTTAAAAAAAGAACAACCGATAACCTGGGCGCTTTTTTAAAAGGATCATGTGTTTAATTTACCCCTCGTTGGGCATGAACTTTTTTATATTTTCAGTACAATAAGGCTATATATATATATAGATCAAACCCAAGAGGCCTAGTGTAAAATCTAAAACCAAAACTGTTACTCATAAAAATTTCAACTACACAAAATTACCAAAATTTCGTGAATTACCAACTACACATATAAAACAAAATTTTTAAAAATCGTACTATTTATCAATAAGATACAAAAAAAGGGATAATTTTATAAAGGAAAAAATATATTTGCGGTAATAGCACACAAAATCGTTAGGGTATTCCATCTACCAGACATAATCCAAAAAACAAAATGCAAATTAATAATGAGATAGCTGTCGCGGAAGATCAATTAAGAATTAGGTGTTGGGTACTTTATCCCACAACGTCCCAACCAACACCTATTACCATTCATCGTCTCAGCCAGTTGTGGGTATGGTAGCCATCTCTAAATAATAGGTTATAAATGTTGGAGAATTATTAGAGTTTTTATACTATTGTATAATAAATACTATAACTTCTTAGAATATAAATATTTTATAAATGAAATGGTTAGTTTTATTTTCACTATTCAATCCGCAAGAGGATGCTAGTATTTCAAGGACATCTAAATTATATGTCTGCAGACTTACAACTCTAGAAACCGGGTTTCGATACCTGTGGTGGGCAGAGCACAGATAGCCCATTGTGTAGCTTTGTGCTTAATTACAAACAAACCTTTCTACCTGCCCCCCAGTGGCACAGCGGTATGTCTGCAGACTTACAACTCTAGAAACCGGGTTTCGATACTCGTGGTGGGCAGAGCACAGATAGCCCATTGTGTAGCTCTGTGCTTAGTAACAAACAAACAAACTAAATTATATAAATAATTATCATAATGTTAATTTTGTTATTTGAGAGAAGACTTCTTTTGGTATAACGGGCCAGCTGAGATTGTCTCATCTGGTTAAACTTGTACCTGACTGAAATTGTCAAGGGAAGAAGATAGGTGACCACTTGTTACTGAACTATTCAGTTAAGGGTTTATAGTTTTTATTACTTGATACTAATTGTTGAAAAGATGGAGGGTGGGTGTCTAAAAAGGGTAGAAATTAAGGGTGGATCTTAGCAACAAATTTATTTCTACTACTGATGTTATCTTTATGATTTTTTTAGGGGGTTAATACCATATCCAAATCTACCTGCAGATGGTGAATGGTTGTAGATGCTGGGTTAAATCACCCAACACCCAACCCCTAACTGATCTTCCGTAACAGCTCTCTCGTTACGCATTTGCATTATTTTAGATTATGTGTGGTAGACGGAATATCCATAACGCTTTTGGGTGCTATTGGATATATTCCTTTAAAAATAACACCTTTTGTACTTTATTAACAAATGGTATGATTTTTATTTTATTATATATAATTAATAATTCGAGGAATTTTGGTAAGTTTTTAAAGTTGAAATTCTTTGGAGTAATGGCTTTAGTTTGAATTCTACACTGGTCATCTCTATTTTGGTTTATATTCAAATCTCCATTATTGTTATATAGTGCTGATTTTAAGGCCTACATACAATTGATGCAAATTATAGTATTCGATTTATTATTTACTTATATTACCTTTTTTTACTCTCTCTGTCTGTCTGTTAATCACATCTTGGTTGTAGACTTTAAACTATGTAGGCTTTCTATTCTTGTAGGTCTGTATATTTCAGGCATATACTTAATCTCCATATCTTGTTTGTTTTCAAATTTTATAAATTGGTTAAATTTATAGAAATATTTTGCAGCGATCTGAGGCCTGAAAAATTATATTTTCGAAATTAAACAATTTCGCTATTATTTTACTTTTATAAATCTATTGTTTACTATTATTTACCTCGAATTCAATGAACAGCGACAAAAGACTTCAAAAAAGACAAACTGCTTACGCATATTGTCTTCCAGTGGGTAAGCAACACGTTTATGGACTTTTAAAACTCTAAATTCCTGGTCCGATTCCCCGTGGAAGATAGAGCGCAGACAGTTTATTGTATAGCTTTGCGCTAAAAATAAACAACAAAAAAGTATGGGCATTATAAAACTAAAAAAAAAAAAAAATAGGTTTTAGATATATTAAGACATCTGTGTATTAGCTGTTTCTAAAAACAACTAGGCTTAATAAGACTTAATATGTGTACAACAAAAAAGTATGGGCATTATAAAACTAAAAAAAAAAAAATAGGTTTTAGATATATTAAGACATCTGTGTATTAGCTGTTTCTAAAAACAACTAGGCTTAATAAGACTTAATATGTGTACAATAAATACCTCATGAACGTGGCTTGCATTTGAACTACTAACATTCAGTTCAAAAGTCAAGGAGTGAAACGGCTACTTTTCAGCTGACATGTACTCTTTCTGGCAATGTTAATAAATCACATCTAAATTGAACAAAAGAACTAACTGTTTTCCTCGCGACTTCTCTTCCCAATAGGTGGCGCAGTTTTGAATATACGGTCTTTCTAACATTTCTGCAACTGGTTCTTCACATTTTCCCCCAGCTTTACTCCATTTCTGGTAATCTGGCTTTGCAAGTTATTTAGTATTCTTATTTCAACCTTTCTACTAACTATTTATCTGAGAAATTGCAACAAAAATCTTCCTCCAAGTGTTACTTTTCTGTTATCGTTATTACGGGATATTCCTATATTCTTGCACCGAAAATTAAAAGAGCCGTAAAACGTCTTTTCTAGATTAGAATAAATTTAAATGAATTAATATAAAACGTGTTTCTGGTGTTTAGGAAACTTTTAATATAGTTTAATCGAATCAGCAAGTGTCGCAGGATTAAATTAAATATAGTATCTCCTCTCGCACGCCAAGCTAACCCTTTAAAGTACGCATTTCATGGCATAAGATGAAAAGTTTACCGAGCTATAGCGATGTATAAACAGTATTTAAAATAAGATATATATATATATAAGCAGAGTTTTTTGGTCACGCAAAGTTTTGAAATTTGTAATCCTATTGGTGAACCTAAGACATCATTGAATAGAAAGCTGTACAAGAGAATTGTCACTGTGAGCTGATATAATTGGATGGAAACCCAAAGACTGATCCTCAATTTTCTGAACTTTTTATTAGTTGCAAACACACAAACAGCCTCTGTAGAAATAAATGGCACCAGCCTTAGGGGCAGATGAGACAGCCGGACGCATGTAAGACAAATTATAATCCATACTGAGTTAGTTAGTAGCCTTTTCATTATTACCAGGCTATTAATTATAGCATTCCATTGGATTGGTTTTGTCATGTGAAGACTCTGAGCATTCTGCGAAAACAACTTTCCACAGAAGAAAATATTAGAAGATTAGCAATGTCAGAAGGGGCAGGGCAGTAGCTGCGGCAGCCGCCGCGGCGTGGATATCGGCATCGGTCCATCTATCTGAACAATTACCGTTGTGCTATACAAAGAGACCGGATCGTTGTTGGTTAAGTCCCGCTACGCCACAGGCATTCTATAAGCCGACCTTATATATAGTTACCTTTATTAAATAGGGCTAGGTCCAACCTCATAAAAATCGGCTCGATTCAAAGCAGAAGCCCCTGGTCAATTCTTCTTCTTCCAGAAGACGGAGCAAATTATTTTTTTGTTAAATGGCAAAACGTATTGAGTAAATCTTCACGACTCAAAGAACGTTGTGTGCTCCGATTGAAAAAAAAAAAGAACCAAAGTTCTTTATGTTAAAAAAAGAACAAATGCATATAGAGTACACAAAGACTCATGGTCCACAGAACTAAAAAGGTTATATAAATATTGGCCAAAGAGTGAAATTGAGTCACGCGACTTAAGATTGCATCGAGTACACACACGTGGCAGGAGTAGGAAATGCGCACCTTACTCGCTGGCGTTTTCTTTGTTCAGTACAACTTCACCCGAAACATCCTTTTAAAGCATAAACACTATGAATTCCCAGACAATGCTTTTCTATTTTCCAGATGGTAGTGTTTCTAGATGTAAGTGAGTACATTTAACGATCATATTTTCTTAGAACAATCTCCATTATGAACATACCTCGAAGAAACCTGTACATATGTCACTAAATACACGACATCTAATATTATTGTATTTTGAAAGCAATATTCATTTTCTGTGTGTCATACGTGTTTCTTGATAGAAGGTTAAAATTCTACGTTTACATTGTTTCTAAAGACGGAGTAATACATTACATTCATACATGATATAATATATACACACACACAAACGTATAGATTTCATGTTCTGGATATGCAGATAGTACAATGTTTGTATTTGGGTTCAGAGTTTGTCACAGAATTATTTCCTCATACTATTATTTTTATTTTGCTGTAAGTTCGAAATCGGTAAAATGTTGAGATAACACTGTTGTGAACTTTAAACTTAGCTGTTTTTTTTTATGTTTGCATAACTATATTTTGCAAAGTTACACACTGGAGTCAATTGCGTGTTGACCTAGTACAACCCTCGTTCAGTCATTAGTAACATAATTCCTGAAGAATTACGAATCTGATTGATCACGTAAAATAGTAAAATGGTACCTCGTTCACAGCTATTATATATTATAAGAAACATTTGAGTTTTCAACTCAGTTGTTTTTAAATTTCATTTGAACGCCACCACCAACAGATTCTCGCTCCCTTTAACGTTTTCTCTAGGTACTTATTTCTTTAAGTCTTTAAAATTAAGTGTTCTAAATTAGAACATTTAAATTTATTGTTAAAGTAACTCATAGAATATGGCAGACACCCCAATGGTTGAACCTAATGATGTAATTAAGAAAACCTTTATTACACACGTGTCAGTTTAATTTTTAAATGACCACTTTAATTTCATATTCAAATCGGTAATCAATAATATAAATAGAGGGAAGATGTTGCTGAATTACGTAGTGGTGGTGTTTGATTATATATATTCCCTTTTATCTTTAGGTATTTGATTATATATATATTCCCTTTTATCTTTAGGTGTTTGATTATATATATTCCCTTTTATCTTTAGGTGTTTGATTATATATATTCCCTTTTATCTTTAGGTGTTTGATTATATATATTCCCTTTTATCTTTAGGTGTTTGATTATATATATTCCCTTTTATCTTTAGGTGTTTGATTATATATATTCCATTTTATTTTTATATTTTCAATGAATACCAACTTGCGTTTTAACAAAATAAGAGGTTTAGACAAAAGTTTACTTATTTACTAAGCAGATATAAATTTAAGAAAAAAAAACAAAATAAAGAATTAATTAATATCTACAGCAATCCTCACAGACTTTAAACAATGAACTGAACCAGTGCGACCTTTATGGTAGAGAAACTTGAAGTTCGATTCGAACTCCGGGCTACAGTAGTTTAGTTAATGAGACAATCTACATTAGACGGTTTGAAGAGGACATTTACGCCCGTGATAAATTCACAAAGTTTTTCTAATTGTTCTACAGTATGAAATAAACAAATTAAACAAGTTTTGAATTGAATCAATGTGACAGATGATTCAGCTGACACATCTCCATACAGGGAAAATTATTATATTTACTTGTGTAATACTTAAATATATGATTTTCCCCCATTATAATAGTAGACATTCCTTCAACTTTATGCAGTTTCCCCCAAAAAACGTGATTTTTCTAGGTACCCTCCCTCCCCCAACATGGTGAGAATTTAGAACCTTTACAACGTTTTGACTTTATATTTCTAAAACTTTAAATTAGTTTATAACGCTTCTTGCACAATGATATATTACCGCTCTTAAGATCTTACAAATTTTTAATCCACCTATGCGTAATGATATTTCAACGGCTAGTTGTAAATATAAAAAAAGATCTTTAGGCCGAATCTCGATTTTTTTTTTTATATGGAAGAAAGTGGGTCTGTAAAAAGGTCTTCGCGTCTTTAGTATAATTAGCACGTTAAGACAATACATTCTCGGGTTTTAGTTTTTAACGTTTTGATGGAAATCCCCATTAAAAAACATTCTAGGTCTGAAGCCATTACTTGATGAAGGAGGAGGAAAAAAGAGTCTTCTAACTATGCAGTAACGTCTACCATAAGCAGTAGACCTGAACCCCACTGAACACTTGGAAGATCACACGAACAAAAAGCATTACACAAAACATTTCCAAAGACTGACTGTATTATAGAAAACTTGAAATCCTACATTTGATTCCACAAGAGAGAGAAGCATCTGGCTGTACTCGCTGTATCCAAACCCTAATGAATTTCTTTCAGGTTTACACTTCCCTGAACTGAGTTCCTGGTAGCAATCAACCGCAGACACCACGTTTTATGGTGTCCATAATACAGATTTTATTTTGTTGGAAGATATTATAATAAAATAATGTCCGTTGGTCATTTGAACCGCAAGAACACATCAATACTCTCTACTTAAAAGAAAACAAAAAACAACAACAACCGTTTTTCTCACGATACAAATAGTACGCGAAAATTAATATAAATTGTTTGCGAAGTAAATGGATTTTTTTCTAACTATTTTATAAATTTGTCGATCATATTTGCCCCTCAGTGGCACAGCGGACTTCCAACGCTGGAAACCGGTTGTAGATTTGTGCATAATTAAAAACAAACAAACAAACGATTATGTTTTCGTTTCATTAATCTGAAAAAATAACAGTCATGCAACATTAAAAGTCAAGTAAAACGTCATTTCCACATTTTCAATCACGAAATAAAGTACAGTGATTACCAAAACAGGAATAATACAAACTATCATTAGGAAATGACAGATGTCAGGATGCTTGTTATCTTTCAAGAAAGCTCCAATTTTCATCACGGGCAGTCGGACTGAAAAAGTTCAACATCTGTATTAACTTTATATTGACACTCACAAAATGTCTGGAAACCCACCAGAGTATGTGATAGGTCAATATGGACAATGTTTCTGTCCAGTATGAATATAACTTCATTGCTTTCCACACAATCACCTTGATCCTTTTTCGTTTGTTTTTACGCAAAGCCACATATTCGACTCTCAGCTCTCTATCCACAACGGGAATCGAACCCTGGAATTTGAGCGTTGTTCTTCTGTAAACTTACCGCTGACCCTCTGATGGACCATCTTAATACAGCTTCTCAACAATGTCAGATTGCTCAGATTATTTTAGATTATAATTCATTGACGTTTCTAAAATAATTATTTAAATGTATTTTTAGCTAAGATATATTCGACAGAAATATTTCAGGTTATTTCTAGAGAGGATTTGTGGGGGTTGTAGGGGGGGATCATAAAGATACTTTCTACGAAGAAGAGATAAACCAAAAATATAAATTTCAAAACTAACATGTTTCTATTTATCTATACTTGAGAGCGATAGTTTATGATTTCAAACAACCTTCTGTTTTTAACAATTTGACTAACTGGAGGATTAAAAAGTGAATGACTTAAGTACTTAGATTGCCCTATTCATGACCTCAACTTGAGTCATAAATCAAAACTTTTAATGCAAATAGAATAATATGACCCAGAAAATCTCTTGTTCGTAAAAAAACCTGTCTAAGAATCGAGTCTGCTCTTCTACCTGAAAATCCTTTTATATACTGCTAGCCATAAATATTTGTCTGATAAATAGCCTCTTTCTTACCTGTAAAATCATGTTGCCTTCTAAGAGAGATTCCTGATAAAGCAGTTCCCTCGGTTTGTGGCCGGGTTCTTGACCTTGACGTTCTTTCAACAAGAGGCTTGCAGCTATAGATAAAGTAGGGACAGTCAGTATAAGAAATTATGTTTATCTTAACAAATACTGTATACTGTCTTTATGAGGAAGTATAAGAGGCCTTGTAAGACACATGTGAATGAAAAAATCATAAAATCTCGTTAAGAGCATGAAATCATGATTACTTATATCAGTGATTAAGCATTTATTAGACCGTGTTTAGTCTACTTGAAATGTTATTTGTGGGATTTCGGTTAATTAGAAAATAAAACTAGACGTACTCTCGAAGGGTGCCCGAAGAGTAACAAATATTATATTTCTCACTTTCTATGTTCATATATCATGCTGTGTTGTAGCCTACAGAGTACATAATTATTCTTGTGATTTGTGACATACACCCGTTTTACTGACGTCACGACAATACAAATTATAACATTAAGCGTCCTTTATGTGACGTCATTTTAGTGTCTACTGACTGACTAACTGACAGACGACATACTACTGTATAGTGGTGCGAGTAGTTAAAACGGGTGACTCCTCCAGACGGCCTTCGGCCCCCTTTCAGGTAAATAATACTTAATTATATTTAAACTTCGTGTAATATACAGCTGGTTAAAAGAACACAATTACTTTATGAAAGTTTAGTATTGGATATTTTTATGGTTTGTAATACGAAATATCTTTACTCATTTAATGATACATCTCATACCACGATTACTTGAGTACTGTAATTTCGCGACACATCAGCCTAGCTACATAATTTGGTAAATAATACAATCCAAGAGAATGTTATAATTTTTGTCTAGGTGTGGAAGAAAGGCATGAAGTTTCTGTTTAGATACACGTATTTATATTCTTTCTTCGGATGATCAAGACTTAACTGCTGAGTTTAGCAGTAAAACCAGATGTAGCCTCAAACACAACTTCAATATGAAATAGTAAAAAAGTGCCCATAAAAAAAATCCATGAACGAATAAGTTTTAGCTATATTTACTTCGAAACAATACACGACTCTTAACCAGCTGGTAAAGATTTAATAACGAAAGCAATTAATTTTATATAATCTTAGTAGTTTACGTTTAGTAATAGGAACCATACTTCTGAATTACGTTTAGTAATAGAAACCATACTTCTGAATTACGTTTAGTAATAGAAACCATACTTCTGAATTACGTTTAGTAATAG
>NW_013666754.1:187240-196649 GCF_000517525.1 Limulus polyphemus
AATTACGTTTAGTAATAGGAACCATACTTCTGAATTACGTTTAGTAATAGAAACCATACTTCTGAATTACGTTTAGTAATAGAAACCATACTTCTGAATTACGTTTAGTAATAGGAACCATACTTCTGAATTACGTTTAGTAATAGAAACCATACTTCTGAATTACGTTTAGTAATAGGAACCATACTTCTGAATTACGTTTAGTAATAGGAACCATACTTCTGAATTACGTTTAGTAATAGGAACCATACTTCTGAATTACGTTTAGTAATAGGAACCATACTTCTGAATTACGTTTAGTAATAGGAACCATACTTCTGAATTATTTTTCGTGTCATCCATAATCTCAGTGCGACCAAAATGATTCTTATTCTACCTCTAACATAACCACATAAAAAAGGTACTATGTTATTAAAAGAAAAAACGTCAAATAGAAGCGAAGAGGATATTTATCCTCATTATTCGCACCCTTTAAGGGTTGTTGATAGCATTCTTAAAAGTTGTCTTTGACGATCATTAGTTCCATATAAGTTGTTCATTTGGTTCTCATTGATGATCATTAGTTCCATATAAGTTATTCATTTTGTTCTCATTGATGATCATTAGTTCCATATAAGTTATTCATTTGGTTCTCATTGATGATGCATTAGTTCCATATAAGTTGTTAATTTGGTTCTCATTGATGATCATTAGTTCCATATAAGTTGTTCATTTGGTTCTCATTGACAATCATTAATTCCATATAAGTTGTTCATTTGGTTCTCATTGATGATCATTAGTTCCATATAAGTTATTCATTTGGTTCTCATTGACGAGCATTAGTTCCATATAAGTTGTTAATTTGGTTCTCATTGACAATCATTAGTTCCATATAAGTTGTTCATTTGGTTCTCATTGACAAGAATCACTAAGAGGTTTTAAATATCCTTCTTTATCCTTCTGGACAAAAGAACCTCCTTGGTGACGTCACAAGTTCGTAAGAACTAAATTAAAATGTTAGATTTAACATATAACAAAAAATAAGAATATAATATGAATAAACAACTACGATATTTGGAGAGTTTGTTTGTTTGTTGAATTTAGTGCAAAATTACTCGAGTGCTAAAACAAAATCAAACTTAATAGTTCACTCTAGACAAAATCATCGAGCTTATCCTTTAAAGCTAATTACATAGAGAAAACAAAATCAAACTTAGTAGTTCACTCTAGACAAAATCATCGAGCTTATCCTTTAAAGCTAATTACATAGAGAAAACAAAATCAAACTTTGTAGTTCACTCTAGCTAATGAGAATGATGTTGGTGAGCTATTTCGAAACGTTTCAGGCCATCCACTAAGATTAATAAAGGTAAAGTCTCAACATTCTGAGACCGAAACGTCGACCATTTCAAAACTCCAGATCCCAAAAATGGAAAGAAATACTCAACCCTTAGTGTCTCGAAACTGCTTAAAACTGTAGCCAAATTTAGTCAAAAAAATATAAATTAGAAATTACAGACCCCCACCCCCTTATTCCACCGACTTGGTTACCATGGTGTAGGAGCTGTGGTATGTTTTCCTTAGAATAACCACTGCCTTTCACTTGTGATTATGTAACGTAAAACATGTTAAACTCACACGACGTACAAAGATCCACACTTTTACCACGTGATTATTAGGGGGTTCCAAGTTATATCAACCTTAGATCGTCAAGTTGTGCTTTATTTAGATCAATATATGCTCTTTCAAAAGTATGGCCAAAAGTACAAGCAATTGTTTTTTATTTCCAAATACTGTTACTCTTTTACTTTAATGAGGGTTGTGTAAACCTTTACTTAGAAGCCACAAATGTAGATCTTGGAATACTTTTCAAAAATGCATATTTAATACTATGCTTCAGTTTATGATGTCGGTTTTTATGTAGATTTTCGAATTTTATTTTTATTGATTTTTCCTACATTTTAATAACGTTTTATTATGTTTAAGTATAAAGACATGAGACCACACTGAGGATAAATTTATAAACATAATAATATAGTTGCATCATGAGCCTTAAATACAAGGTATAAGTATGCTAAAAAAAACAGGGAGGAACATTTTCGTTTCGAATTTTCGAAAGAACACTGTGAGACTTGAGCAAAGAATAGCAGATGCAACGTTATTAACTATAGTATACGAGTTTTTAACGTAGTCTACAAGTTTTTTTTTATTATTATATTGATTATCTATTAGGTATTAAATTGTTTCACGTACGAGAAAATTATATGCACGATAAAAAGTGCATAAATAAAGATAATTACAACATCCTAATTCTCTTTCTGTGTTTTCCGAAGGAAAAAAAAATCAATTCCAACGATAATTGAGTTTTTTTTCCAACAACTTTCTTCTTGATTTCGAACCGTATTAAATCGATATTAATTTTTAAAAATTAATGCAACCACATGAGCCTCTACATGTGTCGTACTGAACATTCTAACAATATACTGTGTATAGCCATGAAGTGACAGGTGATCTTGGATTATTAACTTACAAAACATGCAAACAAACATGACGTAACAAATAGGTTCTCTAACTATTTTTCTTTTTTCACGAATGTATTTATACAAAAACGTGCAACGACGTCACGAAGAATCATTGCGAACCAGAAGAGAAAAAAAATAAGTCGAGTAATTCAACGTTTAGTTAAGCCTAATTCTTCAGTTGTAAGTATATGTATACATATGTTATTATCTTTATTTTAGTTATGTGTATGTGTGTGTGTATAGTGTCGATGCACGTGCATATGCTGATTTTCTTAATGGTGATGCAATTAGAATAATTCTTCAACAATGCATATGTTAGCTGATTATTTGCCAACAAATGTAATATATTACGAGGAACCAAAATTAAGCGTTTCCATATAGAATTACCTAGAATGGTTAAGAACGTTTAATGATAATCGTTCATAAATTAATATCTTATATAACGAACTTTCTGTAATGATTTGAAATTTGGAGGTACTTCCAAACTCCCAGCTAAACTTATGAACGAATTGCGTAATTATAACATTAAGCTTACGTTTAATATATGCACATTATCCATTGTATATACAGCGGTTGACAATATGCACGAGTCTGTTACCGTAGTTTGGTATTTTGAAAGCAAAACCTAATAAGATTATTAGGCTTGTCATCTATCTTCACTCCTTCTGAGCATTCTAACTTTACTATTGTAAGTCTGGGAAATGCTTGCAACCAGATAGATTATTTATCTGTCTTAAAAGAGGTTCTAATGTTTCTAATATTAACAGATACATTTGAGTGATAACTTATCGTTCTGATGTGTTGCATAGTTAGAATTTTTTTTTTTTGCTATGGATTTAAATATTCACATTAATCTCAATCTACTTTTAATAGCATTTTTAGTATACTGAAACCTAAACTCTCCTACATTCAAATTTCTTTTCGTATTTGGATAAAACTGCTTTAAAAATAAGTCTATGTTTGGTGTAGAGTTCGTTTATATTCTTATTACACTAAATTCTATATAAATATAACTCACAGGATAACGGACGGTTCTCAGGCTTTACGTTAATTCCTCTACAACTGTGTATCTAGTTCTGCTATATATATATATGTAGAAAATAATAGGATCATTTTATATATTGTTTTATAAATGCAAATTGAAATGTGTAACAAAAGCGTAACTAATGAGAAACTACGTAAAGGGAAGAGTAACAAGGGAAGGTTAATTTTTATTTCAATGTCAAAATACTTTAAGCAAATTCTATCTAGACAAATAAAAATATAGAATAAAACAAACATTCATATTATTATTGGTTTCTACTAGCGAAACGTGTTGAAGTTCGACAGAATAGTTGTGGTACTAGCGGAACGTGTTGAAGTTCGACAGAATAGTTGTGGTACTAGCGGAACGTGTTGAAGTTCGACAAAATAGTTGTGGTATTAGCGAAACGTGTTGAAGTTCGACAGAATAGTTGTGGTACTAGCGAAACGTGTTGAAGTTCGACAAAATAGTTGTGGTACTAGCGGAACGTGTTGAAGTTCGACAGAATAGTTGTGGTACTAGCGAAACGTGTTGAAGTTCGACAGAATAATTGTGGTACTAGCGAAACGTGTTGAAGTTCGACAGAATAATTGTGGTACTAGCGAAACGTGTTGAAGTTCGACAGAATAGTTGTGGTACTAGCGGAACGTGTTGAAGTTCGACAAAATAGTTGTGGTACTAGCGAAACGTGTTGAAGTTCGACAGAATAGTTGTGGTATTTCACTCAATTCGGATTGTTAGCTAAAGTTGAAAACTAATGGACTACATCTGCCTTTGGACGTTTTGGCTTCTATACTGAAGCCTTCTTCAGGTCCTGTCCCCCAGCGGCACAGCGGTATGTCTGCGGACTTACAACGTTAGAATCAGGTTTCGATGCCGGTGGTGGGCAGAGCACGGATAGCCCATTGTGTAGCTTTTTGCTTAATTACAAACAAACTTATCTAACAACACAAAATAAAAATATTTGGCCACTAAGATATGCTCTTTCTAGAAGTTATTTTAAAATTAAAAAATCGTTTCCGGCAACGTGATATTGCGAGTACTCACCCCCAACTTCAAAAGTTTTTGTACTTGTCAGAATTCTCAGAACTCAACGTTGAATTTGTAAATAAAAACTTAGAAAATGACACGGCAGACCTATTCGAAACTCAAATAAAAACACGTTCAAACAATATACGCATGCATTTTCTTTGAAATATAAAATGTAACATATTTTATTAGCGCAAAACGACATAAACAATATTCTGAAAATTGGTTTTTAAAAAAAGCAAAAATCATTTCGTTGCTAAAACATTGCATGAAAATTATGGTTTAGAAATTTAGCAGTAGAAAATAGGTTTCTGTTAAATATTAGAAACAAGTGCACCCGTGTTAATTTCTCTATTCATAAGAGTCGCTCTTAGTAGGCCTTACATCTATACATATAATTGTTTTTTACGTATTTCTTCTCTTCTTCTTTATATATACGCAATGAACGGACAGACATCCGTTTTATGAAATTCTATTCTGTTAGTAAAACGTGACGAAATTCGACAAATATATACAGCTGTGGTATTTCAAACCATAGTCTAAAACTAAGGACTATCGAATTCATATTGGAAAAGTTATTTATAAAAGTTTCTAGTGCGTATTTTAAATAATTGCACCAACAGGGACGTAATTTTTTAACAGGTTAAATAACCGTACCCTGAATAGTACTACGTAGAGTTGACCGTGAGAAAAAATGGGCTCAGTTAAGTACAATCGCGACAGGCATCCGTCTCCCCAAATTATGTTATATTAAGATCCTTACTTTGCTTTGGGGGGGGGGGGGGTTCTTTTTAAACGATCATAGCATGGCCTGATGGTTATGGGCGCTCAACTCAGAATGTGCGGGTCGTGGGTTCGGATCTCGTCATCGATTATGTTAGCCCTTTCAGCCGTGAAAGCGTTACGTTTGTGAATAGTAGCCCGAGAGTTGGCGGTGGGTGGTATTGACTAGCTGCCTTCCGTTTGGTCCAGTACTTCTAAATTAGAGTCGATAGATTAGAGTGTGGTAGCTTTGTACGAAATTCAACAGACATTTTCAATGAGATTTTGAATTTATAATTTATTTTTTCAACATGTGTGTAAAGCTATTCTTTTAAATAACTCGTTCTAGTTCTCAGTTCTTTACTTAGTACTCAAATCAATGACTTTTTTAAAGTAAGGTTAACTTCAAAAGAGAAGTAGGTGTAAAAAGCTAATTTACTCAAGAAGCCATTTAGAGTATTTTTGATACGATCAGTTCGAAAAAACTAACTCGAATCTAAAATAAGTCTCAATTCGGATGTTTCGCAATGTAAAACAACTTTTTTCATACATATTTTATTATATATTATTTGCGAACTATGGAAAATTGTTGTCGATTTAAAATAAGGCTTAAGTCAACTGAACTGATAAAACACACCTTCCTTGCAGGCTCTTCATAATAATTTCCACACGTTATTAAATGAATTTTTCTTTTACCATGTTGATGGTTGTTATATTTCTGCCTCTAAATATGGATAATTAACTCTTTTATACACTGACGTTCAATGTTCATTCCATTTTTCAGTCATTATAATTGTAATGCAGTAACTTCCTGAAAATTTCAAAGTTGGTTTATTCAGGTTTTCTATATGATAATGCAAATTAAACCATGCATAAGAAGATTTAAACCTTCACTCAGGCTTATCAACAACATACCTAGCATGCTAATTTACTTTTTCTATAACTATAGCATTATAGCTACAGTCTTCATTTTGATACGTAAGTTACTCAGTAGGTCCATTTATGCACACCTTCCTTGTCATAGTTCAGTTACAAATTATACACAGAAAGCGTTGTTAAGAATTTATGACCAAATATAAACTAACTTTATAGATCAGAACTAAAATAGTTGAGAGGTAGCACGTAAACCAATGAAAATCATACTGTTTAATTAGAAATACTTAATTTATAAAGTAATGCACCAGAAAACTTAAACCTATAGTGCTTTGAGTTCAGTGGTTCCGAAGTCTGAAGACGCGAATTTGGTGGTCAAAAAGCATACATAGCAAATAAAGCTGAATGGGGCCGTCCAGGTGAAATATATTTTTAAACAGGTGGGATCGCGCAGATTCTACAGATATTAGATCAGATTGGGGGATGGTACAAGAGGGCGAAGAGAAACAATAGTTTCTTAGCGACCATAATTATCAAAATTAAATTAAATCAAAATTACTGCGTAGATATTAGATTAGATTCTGGATGTCCGAAATAGGGTCTGCACTGAAATGGTTTGTAACTCATTGGGTTACTGTTATTGAATCATTATTTGGGTATCATCGTTTTGTTTTCGACTATAATCCCGAAGTTCGGCTAACTTCACTGATATTTAGGTTTAACCTAATTACACACACTAAGTCTAAGTTAGAAATTAATTTTAAGTGTAATTACATATTAGGGTTGACCTCTTACTCTTGAGACTGCCTTAATCAATTGAATCTACAATTTAACCGTTATTAGAAACCTGAGGCGTCAGAAGCACGCATGGCCAGGTGGTTAAGGCACTCGACTCGCAATCTGAGGGTCGCGGGTTCGAATCCCTGGCACACCAAACATGCTCGCCCTTTCAGCCGTGGGGGCGTTATAATGTGACTGTCAATCCCACTATTCTTTGGTAAAAGATTAGCCTAAGAAGTGGCGGTGATGACTTCCCTCTAGTCTTACACTGCTAAATTAGGGACGGCTAGCGCAGATAGCCCTCGTGTAGCTTTGCGCGAAATTCAAAAACAAACAAACAAACAGAAGAACGTATGAACATTTATTTTCCGACTGGAGCATCATTAACTGTCAAATATTTCCATGACAACTCCAGTGACAAGGAGAATTGAAACACAAAGTGCAACAAAAAATCCAGAAAGACAGGTGATTCGTACCCAAAGCCATTTTCCGTGGTGATCTTTGAGTGACGTCAGCGAGAGAATGACCGAACTTGTTAGCTTCATAGAAGAGGTAGCCAGAAGTAATCCAACATGCTGGAGGTTTCTGTCGAGATCACTTCCAGAGTATCACAAGATTGTTTATCTTCATTACTTTAAATCTGAAGTTTCTTGTATTTTAAATAAAAAATACATTTTGTCTTCATTGGCTAAACTAATGTTTTCAGTGTCACGTGAAAGTGTTAGACGCATCTATTTTTGAGCATGTTCTGTTCATGAGTCAGACACATGACGTGTGTTAATAATAAACACGAGTGTTAGATGCCTCATCTTTATTAACACGACGCATTTATCAAAATCAGACATTTTAATAGGTTTATTGTTATACTTGTTCATCTTCATAACATATTCATCAATCAGACGTTTTAGTGTTGTACAATTGGACATATTCATCAATCGGACACTTTACTGATTTATAACTATCGTGCCTATTGATGAAGTTATGCTTCGTTGTTATGATATATATATACACATTCTCCAATCTATCTATTAAGTTAATATAGTAAAATAAATAGATAAATCTCTATGCTGCAAACAAGGAAAATAGCATAGCATTTAGCTTGTGTACTCTATATTCGTTATTCACTATTTAGTCATAACTATATAAAACGTGACATCAATAATTGGTTTGCTTTTTGGTGGCGGTGATAGAGGTGGGTATCGGCAACAAAAGAGACTATGTCTTACAAGTATTTGTTGTATAAAAGCATTTACATTGAAATATGACAGTTTTCAGTTATCCGGCGTAACGTTCAAAATACAAGTAAACAAGTACATTTGGTTTACTTTATATCGAAAGGAAAAATCTAATTGTTCTTCGGAAGCACTCGATAATCCCGTACTGTTGGCACTTAAAATACTTTGTTTAAACCAGAAAAACAGGTTACATAAAAGCCCGTATTTCAAGCGGGTTCTCCTCAGTGTGATCGATGAGGGTTCTCAACGTTTGTACGATACGGTGGAGTTAAATATCTCTGAATGTACGTGTTGACAGTATCATGCTTACTAACAACTTAAAACTAATTTTTTAACTTATAAACTTCTAATAGTGTATGAAAATATATTTATGGAAAGCCAATACGTGTAATACAAGTGTTACTTTTATGCTTATGAAAATATATTTATACATAATACTTCATTTATATATGTGTATAAATACACGCTTTGCGTGAGGGACTTTATCGTTCTCTCCACGTGTCGACATTAAGTCACTAAACAGCGAAAAGGGGGACAATAAGTTGAATGTTTTTGCATAACGACAAGTTAAAGAGCGGGTTATTTTCCAGCACCCACGTCGGTGTGATCCTACTTCAGAATTAATTCTCCACGCGGATTATGTAGACATATCACTAAAAGTAATAACGGCCTCGATGTCGACTATCGAACCAGCCTCTATAGTATCAATATCCAAAACAACGACACATCAATGGTTGCTATAGCAACAATCGATTCGTCATTTCCAGCTGATAAAAAAAAAATGTCCTCTGGTTCGAGATTAATGGCATATTCTCCCACCAAGGTACGAGAAACTAGAAAAACCGCTGCCATGAACACATTTTCAGTCCACTCTATTCATGCAACGATAACGGCATTTTTTGTAAAGCTCAGAGTGTGCAAAAGCAAGAAAATATCTTTTCGCAACGTCATCTGTATTCTCGGAAGAATAACCCAGAAAACGACTATTATCATATATGTGCTATGTATTCTATTATATATGTGCTATATGTTCTATTATACATGTGCTATATATATATTCTATTCGGGACTTTGATTTGAAATTATTCATTTTTCTTATAAAAAAAACAGCAGCCATGAAATGACCTAAAATTACAAGATCTATCTATCTACGTAAAAAAAACAAAACAATTATTTATCTAAGGGTCAAGATATTAACATTAGAA
>NW_013666754.1:197598-207687 GCF_000517525.1 Limulus polyphemus
CTAAAATTACAAGATCTATCTATCTACGTAAAAAAACAAAACAATTATTTATCTAAGGGTCAAGATATTAACATTAGAAGAATTATTTCAATAGAAAATTAGAGTGAAAACGATCTATTTCACCTGGTGGAAGCATCACTGTAGAAATTTCGTGATTCTAAAATATCAAAGCTTTACTTATTATATGGCCAATATATGTAAAATGGAAGACCAGAGCATTAAATACAGAAGAATAACTTGGCAGAAGGCTATTTCACAAAGCGCACCGCGGGAGTCCTCTTTGTCTCTAAGAAAGAAATATTGACTCCTTTTTCAAGCGGTGATGCCGGAAAGATTTGATAAAAAGATGTGCAGCTGCTAAATTCTATTATTCCATACATTTAGGGTAAACTGCCATTTATCAAACGTTAGAAAGAATTTTTTATTGATCTTTGTACTGGACAGATGTACATAGATAGATATATATACACACACAAATATATATATATATATATATATCTACTACGTTATTTCTTTACAGTAGTTAGTCTGAATTTACGGTCTTTTTGTGAATGATAGATTCATTTCTAGGCAAATCTTGGTTGATATACTTTTTTCTTCATCTAATATTGCAAATACGGTATGCTGTTTTGTTACTTCTATCTAGAACATGTACGCAAAAACAATTTTTATACTGCACTCAAAATCGCCTAACAACACAGTTTTGGAGTCGAAAAGGGACTCCTCTTCCTCATTGAACCCTCATCGTCCATTATCTAATGTGATTTGTATATAAATTAGTTTAAGTTCCTCGTTAATCTGAGATATGAGAGGATCTTGTTATACTTATACTTCTCAAAGAAGTAATAAAGTTTGGCTGGCTGCCATGTTGATATTAAAACGGTGAAAGGTGATGAAAAATAAAACTACAGAGTCATTTGATGTTCGAATACTTCATGAAATAATTACATTTTCATAATAGATAGAATTGATTTTGTTGTTCAAAATTCCTCAAAAAACATCATGAACTAATGCTAATGAAGTTCGTTGTGTAAACTTTCTCCCAAAACAATCTGGATTAATAATGAGTTTTCTTATCCACTTTTCGAACGCATCACGCTGATGATTTTGCTTTTTATCGCCCATCTTGGAACACAACGTAAATTGACGCTGATGAATTTTGTTTTTAAAAACCCTCTTCAAACACAACATAAATTGGTTTGTTACCCCTTATTGAAATATAAGGATTAGCGCAGGTGAATTTTATTTTATTTTGTGCTTTTTTTCAAATATCTAAACACGAACTGACGATGAATTTTTGTTTGGCCTTATTTTTTTTGGGGGGGGAATTAATAAATTTGTTTTTTTGCCTCCTTCGAAACCTACACGTATTAAAACTCAAGAATTTTGCTTTGTACTCATGTGTCCATCTGCGAATATTTTGAATTTCCTCTTCTGCCTCAAAAAGTCAAGTTATTAATCTCAAAGTTTCAGGTTGGTATTAATAACCGACAAGACAAAAAAAGAAAAAAACAGAGCGTATTTATTTCAAAGAAGATAAGGTGTGATTATTCACGTGAGTTGCATGTGTGGTATTCTCAGGTAAGTCGATTTCCTAACAAGTGTTAGATAGTCGAACCCGCAGACAACAACAACAGATTCGCCCAGGAATTAAAGGGTTTTCTGTGTTAGATAACTGGACGGAGTTTCTTTTACGTGCAGAATAAAAAGTTTGGACAACTTTGAAAAAGTGAACAAAATCTCTATTGTACAAACAAAACAGGAAGAGTAGTGTGCGAACCTACGTAGATGTTGGAATGTTCCTTCGTACTAGAGTGTTTAGCCCAGCAGCCATTCTTTCTCTCAAGAACCAAACACGCTGATTTCCAAAAATCAAGACCTCCTTGTCGATCGTCCAGTATAAAATTGAATTAAAGCACTCGAATTTAGCATGTAAACTCGATTTCTATGTCCAGTGGACAGCACTACCTCGTGACCTTTATCCTCTAACAACATTGACCAGCTGTCACTTTCAGCCAACGTCATAGTTGGCCAGCATGGATGTGCTGATAAAGAAGACATTACCTCCTAAATAGAACAAAGAAACTTGAACAAGGCAATGTTAACAACTTCTGCACCACGTGTTGCTTCCATAACCATGTGTGAACTAAGAAATAAAAAATCTCTAAAACACTAAAGAAGGTAAAAAAACGCATGATATGCCTGCATATTACACTTTTCCTCCCTTCTCTCTTTCAGGCCTATCTTTAGGCCAACAAATAAAAATTAACTTTAAAACCAATCCTCTTTAATTTACCACATGGTTCAGAAGTATGTTAACTTTACTTTGTTTCTAATAATTCTTACATGCCAATGGACAACAAAACCTTTTTCACAAAGAGTCACAACTACAAAAATTATGTTATAATTACATAAAACAAAATCCATTTTGAGAAACAATATAGGTACAGACAGATTCAGCGGGATCCAAGCTGCTTTTGTGCCGCTGACATGTACCACAACCATACACAGTCATTGCATTGTAGTGTGTGTTCTTTCACTGTCTGATCATAGCACCTCTTCTGTCGTCATATGGCCTTCCAGAATTGTTGTCAGGCAAATTCTTATGTTTCAGCCATTGTTGATCTTAGCCACTCTATATACACTTAGGGGCAGTGGGAGACATCTCCTCGTAGTGAAGGGTCATACATCTCGTCCAGGAGTGACACTTCCCATCTGAATATGAGCAGGTTCAGTAAACAGCCTGATGGTCCCTGTTCTGTTGCTCTATGTGTCATCATTATACATAACTAGTGATCATTCCAGTTAGTTCTGTTAGGCTTAACAAACTTCACAAGCATTCACTTCACAGTTTATACTGCTCATTCTGCAAAATCGTTAGACTTGAAGAGATAAAAAATACGTGTCTTCACCGACACCGAACACAACTCAGCAAATATTTGGTAATTACAGTTAGTCCCTTGGCCTATGTGTATTTTCCTCAGTGGTCCAAATTGTGCTACCTAATTCTCAACTAACAGATCTGCAATTGTTTGTGTTAGTGTATTGGTCAATGGATAAGCTTCAGACCACTTCATGAAATAGTCTATTACCACAAGTACGTAGTGATGACCTCTTGCAGTCTCCAGAAGTGGACCAGCAATATCCAGGGCTATTCTACAGGAGGTACAACAATTCGCTGTTGAACTTTATCCTATCTTGATTGGCTTTTCCTCCAGGTGGCACGCACCATACAGCATTCATAGCAGTATCGAATGTTATTACAAGTGCAGGTTGCATCTTACTACCCTCTGGTTCTTGTGTTGTGCAATATCTGGAGTATATCGTGCTCCTGAGCTACAGGGACAGCTAGCTGTAGTACTGCTAATGTACCACATCTCTCGGGCTGGCAACAATAGTATAACACTACACTGCTTCACACACCCGTGATTGTTCATACAGATGCCACCGATTACGCGTGTCACTTCTACACTCCTCCATTAGAGCTGGGAGGGCTTTCCCTTGCTTGACTACAAAGAGAGTCCACATTAGGTCAAGGTCCTTTAATTGCTCGATCCCGAGTTTCTGAATTGTGAACTTCAGCGTCCATTCTCCATTGAATTCTTCAACTTTATTGTCAGCTATTGCTATGGCCAACACTGCCCTGGTTTCAACTCCTAAATCGTGTCCAGGATCAAGACATTCTGTGAACATACAAAGTCTTGGGCAGGATGGGGCCAATCACTCTGCTGTCCTACCGGTTCACAGATTATGGGCAACTAGTTTCTATGCCAGTGCTCTACATGTACACAAGCAAAGCAGATGATTCACTCTTCCAATCTTGGATAATGTACAGACAGCAGTATTGGCCATTGCTGTAGTAGGTGTCCTATAGACAGACTTTATGGCAGGTACTTTGTGGGAGGGCCTGTATATCCCTGCCTACTTAATAGAATCCAGTGTAGTTGACTTGTATTTTCATCCTGTGTTGGTGAGTGATTGACGATCTCCAACTTAGTTTAACCCACCATGGTTGAGTTGTCACTGTAGGCTTTCTCCATTCTGGCAGCTGGTTTGAAGTTACTACTTTAATGTGTGTTGCAACAGACATTATTTCCATGAGAGTGTAGTTATCCCTCACCCCAGGTGCTGTTGTATAAGACCACTGGGAAGTCCCTCAATGAACTTATTTATCGGGATATCTTGTTGATATATAGGGGCTATTGCCAGGTATGATTTCTTGTGCAATTGGCACATATAATCTGTGTAGGTGGTCAATTCCTCTTCCAGGCTTTGAGCCTGATCTTATAGATTGCTCATTTCTCCACTGGTTTTAATTGACAGTACAGCTCACACATAATGGTTTCCCAATTGTTCAGTTGTTCTTCATCCAAATGGTTGATAGTATCAATGGCCAGACTTTCCAAACGCAGGACCAGGTATTGTACAGCCTGCTCTGGAGGTAGTGATCTGACTGTAACATCTCAATAACAGATCCAGATCTTCTCTCATGGTCCCCTTGAATGTCATGGGCATGATTTGCTTGGCCTTGCTCACAGAACCTGTGTCCCAAGCCAAATCTTTCCATCATGTGATAACGATGGGTAACAGAAAGAGGCATCACTGGTGTTCTTGACTCCTTGATTCCAACAACCCAGTAGATGGTCAGTCTCTGGTAGAGGCTACAGCATGAAGAGCCAGTCGTGTTGGCTTGTCAATCATGCAGCCCTGTATGACTTCAGTTGTAATGTACTGCTGTCATTGTGATGTGGAACTTCTCCATTCCCTTTGGCGCATCAGTCTGTGGTTCATGGTCCTGCTTGCTACCTTACCTGCCTGGGGGACCAACTCTAATTTGTGAAAATCCTTCACCAGCTTTTGCCCACTACTCACTGTTAGTTTCGAACAGAGCTGGAGCTGTTGTGCTCTGATGACTAACGGGTTAGAAATTGAGAAGAGACTTCATCTCCAACTCGCCAAGCACCCCATCATTCTGGTAGATAACAGTAGATCTGCCCAAGAATTAGGGGCTGTTTCTGTGTTAGATAACTGGACTGAGCTCCTTTTATGTGTAAAATAATAATCTCAATAAGTTTGAAAAGTGAACATAATCTTCACTGTGTAAATAAAACTTTCTCCTAATCGGTGTTTAGTCCCGCAGTTCTTCTTCTCTCTAGATTATTTCTGAAGAACTAAACACGCTGATCTCCACTAAACAAGATCACCTTGTTGATTGTCTAGTAAAAAAATAACCAAGAAAGCACATGTATTGCGCATGTAGAACGGACAGCATTAATTCGTGACCTTTATTCTCTGACAGCATTAGTCAGCTGTCACTTTAATCTAACGTCACAGTCGGCCAGCAAAAGATATCAAAGTAATAATCCGTCTAAGCTGGATGCTCTATACAATAATGAAATATCCGTGCGGGCAGAAAAGACGTCACCTAGTAAGAAGAACAAGGAACCAAACCAACTATAGCAAGATAATGTCAACGACTTTCTAGACCAAGTGTTGCCGCTATGACAGCACAGAAACTAATAACCAAAACTTATAGGTTTTTTTTTAACATTAATGAAGGTAGAAAACACTTACATACCTGCATATCACATGTTGTACTAATATGGAACTCGAGGGCCTGTCTTATATCTAATATAAAATAAAGAAGTTTTGTAACTTTACTGAAATAGCAAGTATATTTTTCACGAAGAACTTAAACCTGTTTAGCCATAAACATATCGAAACTAAGGTAATTTCACCTTCCATTGGGTAAGCTATATTACCTTAGTTGAACAGCTAGCACAGTTATACTTATTCCTTATCCCTCTTTCAAGAACTACCAGATTTGTTGGAAAGGCCCAATATGGCCCTGGGATAGATTGAATTCGTAACAGTGTCAATATTACAAGGATAACGGACGACATAGTTAGAATAAAGAAGTGCTACAACTAGTTTGTCGATCCTATACAGAATTTTATAGAATACAAGTATATCGAACTTAAATGAGGTTTGGTGGTTCACCAGACTATTAATCCCAAGTGGATTTATATAAGATATCAGTCTATTGATCCTAGGCGAGGTTTAGTGGGATAAGACTCCATCGATTCTAGCTAGTTTAATGGAATACGAGTCTATTGACCCTAAATGGGGTTTGATAAAATACGAGTCTATCGATCTTAGATAGGGTTTGGTAGGATATAAGTATCTATTCTAAATGGCGCTTGGTGGGACACGAGTCTATCAACTCTAGGTGAAGTTTGGTGGGCTACGAATCTATTGATCTTAGATGGGGTTTGGTAAGTTACGAATCTTTCAATCTTAGGCGAGGTTTAGTGGGATACGAATCCATTGATCCTAGGTAACGTTTGATTGGATACGAGTCTATTGACTCTAGGAGGGGGATTGGTGGAATACGAGTCTATTGACTCTAGGAGGGGATTGGTAGGATACGAGTCTATTGACATAGATGGGGATTGGTGGGATACGAGTCTATTGACTCTAGAAGGGGACTGGTAGGATACGAGCCTATTGACTCTTAAAGTGGATTGGTGAGATACGAGTTTATTTATCCTAGATAGTAATTGGTGGGTAGGTCTATTGACCCTAGAAAGGGACTGGTAGGATACGAGTCTATTGACCATAGAAGGAGAATGGTGGGATTACAAAATTACTGGTTCTAGAAGGAATTGGTGGAGTACTAGTCTATTGACCCTAGTAAAGGATTGGTAGGATACGAGTCTATTGATCCTAGAAGGGGGATTGGGGGATACGGGTCTATTGACTCTAGAAGTGGATTGGTGAGATACGAGTCTATTGACTCTAGAAGGGGACTGGTAGGATACGAGTCTATTGACTCTAGAAGGGGATTGGTGGAATATGAGTCTATTGACTCTAGAAGGGGACTGGTAGGATACGAGTTTATTTATCCTAGATAGTAATTGGTGGGTGGGTCTATTGACCATAGAAGGAGAATGGTGGGATTACAAAATTACTGGTTCTAGAAGGAATTGGTGGAGTACTAGTCTATGACTCTTTATTTGTTATAGTAATATATATATATATATTTATTGCAAGATCAAATATTGTAAAAACTATAACAAATATAGGAACTAAGCATAAATAATGGATAGATATATACCATACGAACGTTTTTTAAAATTAATACACCGAAACGTTGAGAATAAAAATAAGTTGTTCTGGTTATTAGTCGTATTTATTATAATTTTCATTTCATCTGATCTAATTTAAAATTATCCCATCCCACTTAAGTTCGATAAACTTGTTTTAACACTTAATTACAATGTAACATTGACTTTTGAAATACTGTAATCAAATTACTTATCTTCAGGGCCACTTACACCCTCTTTCAAAGTTGTCATAAAAAATATATTGTAAAATATGTAGTGTCATAAACTGTTCTCAGACGTTTCGTTGTTACCATACAGCAAAAACCCAGTGTCAAAACTATTTTCTGGTTGAGCAAGTTTACGTAAAACATTTTTAACTCCTATAGAAAGTGCCCTCGGTGGTTCTGGTTCAGCGGCAACTCTGAGGGCTTATAACGCTAAAAACTGAGTTTCGATACTCGCAGTTGGCAGAGCACAGATTACCCATCGTGTAGCTTTACGCTTAACAATAAACAAGCCCAAAGAAAATGCCGGAATGCTTTATAAACCAAAAACGAAGCTGTATTTCTTAAAACAGTCAGTGTACTAATAGAACTACTTCATATTAGCTCGCACCACTAAATTTATACCTTTCCAAATTATTGTATTTTAAATTTTCGACCAGTTTGTTTGTTTGTTTTGAATTTCGCGTAAAGCTACACGAGGGCTATCTGCGCTAGCCGTCCCTAATTTAGCAGTGTAAGACTAGAGGGAAGGCAGCTAGTCATCACCACCCACCGCCAACTCTTGGGCTACTCTTTTACCAACGAATAGTGGGATTGACCGTCACATTATAAAGCCCCCACGACTGAAAGGGCGAGCATGTTTGGTGTGACGGGGAATCGAACCCACGACCCGCAGATTGCGAGTCGAGTACCCTTACCACCTGGCCATGAAATTTTCGACCAGCCATTGCCCCTGTACAATACAAAGTATGCACACCCTCAGTCGTATGTTTTGGATATACGGAGTAGCATCGGATGGTACAAATCCTCTAACTTCATTTGCGCATGATCATAATAAATATAGTAATATTTTTCACCCTGTCATAAAATTTATATCTTATAGAAACGCATGCGCAGTTAAGTTAATCATCTCAAAGTTAGTGTTTATAAAACTGGGAGACTACAAAAACACCTGCTAATTTTATATTTACATACAAGCTCTTGTATAAATATTTAAACAAAGTCTTCGTGTTTTCACACCACTAAACAAAGGCAACTTTACCCACGCTTGGTTACAACTACACTCTATAGATTTCATTGCATAGAAGAGACATAGTTATTCGATTCAATCCAATAACTTTCTCGTTGGAAGAGGGTGAATGTGTTTTTAAGATGAAGTCTAACAAATGGACATCACTGTTAAAAAGTAGATATCAAAACATTTAAGTCTGCAGAGGACAAATAAACAATAAGCAAACAAATCATCAGACGCATAGACAGATGAGCTGAATAACAGAAATACAGATAGGCAAATTAATAAGGAGATCGAAATGTTTTGTAATAGAACTTCTCAAGGTCAAGAACTTTTAAATGTATAGTTCAACGACAGAGGACAAATATTTCTTTCAGAAGATAAAACGGGAGTGTTAAAGCAACTTTCAGTAAGTGTTATATTTTGTCGAAAAAACAATGACAGTGACACAGTTAGTACAAAAAATAGATGGCAGTGCTGTGCTGATTGTTTGTTGAAAAAAATAAATAAAACAAATTGATTATAAAGCTAGAATAACTTACAAGAAACATGTTTTTTTTGTAATTAAGCACAAAACTACACAATGAGCTATCTGTGCTCTGCCCATCACGGGTATCGAAACCCGGTTTCTAGCGTTGTAAGTCCGCAGACATGCCGCTGTGCCACTGGGGGGGGGGGGCACATGAAACATGTATGCCCACATTTCACAGCACGCATATAATCTCACTTCTCTTTTTCTATGTACACGTGGCATACCTTATGGACCTTTTTTTTTTGCCTTCTTGCACACTTAAGTAATGTTAGTAATGCGCATGATTGCCCGAATAGTGTATGGAATAATCATTAATATATGTGTGCAGTTTGTTTGTTTCATAGGTTTCGCACAGAGATAAACAAAGGATAATCTGCACATATCCACAAAGATAATCTGCACATATCCACAAAGGATAATCTGCACATATCCACAAAGGATAATCTGCACATATCCTTTCCTTATTTTTTGAACTGCTAGATTAGAGGGAAAACAGTTAACAGCACTCACCACCAACGGGTCGTGAACCATGAACTCGCGCATTTACTGTTTGAGCACAGCATCCATTGGGAAACACTCTTTCTGCGTGTTATTTTGTACGTGGTCACCACTAGGATTGTCACTATTCTCATTTTCTACTGCATCTTTTGTATGTTCAACCATGAGGATTGCTACTGTTATCATATTGAACTGAATATCTTGTACACAACAATTAACCTCCAATCTAGCTAAATAAATCACAACTAAAAAAATTATAACTTAGTAAATAATGTATCTCATTTTATATCCGATGTAACTATGTTATATATCCGATTTAACTAGTTATAAAAAATTCCCAAGAAAACAATAACAAGAAAAACTTATAATAATAAGAATACAAAGATTCCTATTATGAATATCTTCGGCCATAATTCAATAATATCTTTCGAAGTTAGCCATGTTTAATCATGAAGACTGCTACTATTCTAGTACTGGATTACATGTTTAAGCATGAAGACTGCTACTATTCTAGTACTGGATTACATGTTAAATCATGAAGACTGCTACTATTTTCGTACTGGATTACATGTTTAATCATGAAGACTGCTACTATTCTAGTACTGGATTACATATTTAATCATGAAGACTGCTACTATTCTAGTACTGGATTACATGTTTAATCATGAAGACTGCTACTATTCTAGTACTGGATTACATATTTAATCATGAAGACTG
>NW_013666754.1:208377-209539 GCF_000517525.1 Limulus polyphemus
GACTGTATGTTAAATACATGTTGAATTACGAAGGCCAGCTACTATTCAAATACTGGACTGTATGTTAAATACATGTTGAATTACAAAGGCCAGCTACTATTCAAATACTGGACTGTATGTTAAATGCATGTTGAATTACGAAGGCCAGCTACTATTCAAATACTGGACTGTATGTTAAATACATGTTGAATTACGAAAGCCAGCTACTATTCAAATACTAAACTGTATGTTATATACATGTTACGAAGACCAGCTATTATTCAGACACTGGACTGCATGCTATCAATATGTTGAACTTAATCACTGATTTTTATCCATTCGAACATATATATAGCTTACTGTTTTTGAGAATCACTCTGCTGTGTAAACACGTACACCACAATGAAATGTCTTATTTAAAAATACTTCATGGGCTCCTAATAATAAATACTTACACAATTTTCTATAATTATCTAATCATTTCAAAATTAAGCTGAATTTATATCTGTATATCATTACTGTAGTAATTATTAGTTATTTATACAAGGCTTAACATTTCTTTTCTTTACGATAAACAATTGTCCCAAAAATTAGTACTTTTAAGTATGGATCCAACCTTTCATCTTAGGTCAAAACAGGAGCCCCTTTTACAGCCGAGAAGACACAAAAAGAGTAGCAAACGTGCGTACTTAAAGGAATATTTATCATACTACTGTCCTGAGAAAGACATGCTAGCCAATTAAGCGGCGGAGAATACGGCATTCAGGTCATACTAGACTGCCTGATGAAGTGGCTGTAACGCCTGTCCTACGGCGTTTGTGTCCTCCAGGTAAAAAACGTGGTGCCAGCAGTCGCTATAAAGAGGCGCAGTAATGCTACAACAAAAGGCGCCCCACATCTCCCAGACACTACTCAATAGATGCCTTTACAAATAAAGTCAACACTGCAAGGTAGGGGGCAGCAAAAAATCTTCCTCGACTGAGTGATCATGCCAGTCGACGGAAAGAGGCTTAACAGTCGCTATGTATAGTACATTCACAGTGTCATATCTAGTCATGTATTATAACGTACGAAGCAAGTAATCTAAGCTTTGATCGGATAGTCTGTTTCATAAAACAATGAAAAAAAAGAAGAAAAAAACGAACTGATATCTAGCTTGGTTTTTAAATCGGTTATAAATTAT
>NW_013666754.1:209881-212003 GCF_000517525.1 Limulus polyphemus
AAACCCGGATTTTAGCGTTGTAAGTACGCAGACATACCGCTGTGCCACTGGGGGGCCAGAAATATTGTTACCTATTGTGTTTTATCGATGACACTTTATTAAAAATCAGACTGAAGCAAGGAAGGGGTTTGAATTATGTGTACTGACAACAGTCCAAGTTCATTTCAAATACTCAAAATACAAAAGAAGAGTTAAAAAACAAATTATCCTGACAGTGATACTTACAAATGGACCGCAATTGTATTTCCCTGTATTATTTTAGTTTATATTGGTATCTGTCTTACGTTATTTGCAGTTTTATCCTTTAGTTTTTTGTGCTCTAACTTGTGTACTGATAACTTTATAATCGAATTTACCGATAGTCGGAGTACCATTTCCAATTTTATTGAGCAAAACTATAGGTTCGAAAGTAGCTACACTGCGGGACGCTGAACAGCATGCGGCTGTTGAAAGCTGAGTGAGTAGCATGCGTCACTATTTGTTACAATAGTATCCCACAGAGCGAGGTCATCATGGGTCCCAGGTACATGACAACAAAACCAGCAGGTGGCGCTACACGTACAGTATGGTTTAGTCCTACGTGCGACAGGCTGAATAAATATTAAATAGTAAAAGGGTTGTTAAAACACTCGAAAGAGCTTCCCTCAAAATGTATGAATGAATGGCAAGAGTTATTCCTGTAATTAAAACGTTATGCCAAATATAGACATAATTCATGTTTAATGTCACAAAGTGGAACGACACATTATCATTCACGCAATTAATTTTTATTATAGCAGACACATACTGGACAAAAAGATCTACACAATCTAGCGTCTGACTGTGACGTAGTTAGTTGACAGCTATAACGTAGATAATCATTAAAGTACTTTCTTCTATTTGATAGAAACATGTACAGGGTGGGGCAAAATTTGTTATACACAACTGGTGTTATGCGAATAGTGATAAAGAAAAATTAAAACAACAACAACAACTGAAACTAATTTATTGTTTATTTCATATTAATAGTTAGAAATTAAACTAAATGAAACTACTGTATACTCACTTTTGCCCCCATACTGTATATCAATAAGCCCGAGGAGAGAACTAATTAGTGTGTAAATACAATTTATAGAATAATTTTGTTTTCATTGCTGTTATGGACGAATTCATTTTCTGATTCCCCACCCTCACTTTGTCGCCAGCTATTTGTGGTTAATCCCCAAACAAGATTTCAATAGTTGTCATATATATGCCACATATTCTTCTCTTTTCTGTTTAACACATATTTTTAAAAGTTGAATTTTAACAAAATTATTATCGTACAGGCTCTATAGAATAATCCTCGAATAGCAAAGTTTCATTACACAAATTAGAGTTGACTTGCTATTTGGAGAGGATATTCAAAGTGTCATTACACACGCTTAGAGTTGACTTGCTATTTGGAGAGGATATTCAAAGTTTCTTTGAATATCCTCTCCAAATAGCAAGTCAACTCTAAGCGTGTAATGAAACTTTGAATATCCTCTCCGAATGGCAAGTCAACTCTAAGCGCGTGTAATGAAACTTTGAATATCCTCTCCGAATAGCAAGTCAACTCTAAGCGCGTGTAATGAAACTTTGAATATCCTCTCCAAATAGCAAGTCAACTCTAAGCGTGTAATGAAACTTTGAATATCTTCTCCGAATAGCAAGTCAACTCTAAGCGTATGTAATGAAACTTTGAATATCCTCTCCGAATAGCAAGTCAACTCTAAGCGCGTGTAATGACTTTTCATTACACGCGCTTAGAGTTGACTTGCTATTCGGAGAGGATATTCAAAGTTTCATTACACGCGCTTAGAGTTGACTTGCTATTCGGAGAGGATATTCAAAGTTTCATTACACGCGCTTAGAGTTGACTTGCTATTCGGAGAGGATATTCAAAGTTTCATTACACGCGCTTAGAGTTGACTTGCTATTTGGAGAGGATATTCAAAGATTCTGTTTGTTTGTTAATTACTTAAAGGAAGCAAGGGGATCGTCTAAAAACGGGAAATTGTGGAACAAAGTGGCTTGCGTCAGAGCAATGTAAGCGTAGAAGAGTGACCAAACTAATACACACGTATTTGGCCTAAAATTAGATTAGGGATTGAACGTCAAA
>NW_013666754.1:212766-217298 GCF_000517525.1 Limulus polyphemus
TTTAACATACAACCTTCCACTGCAGGATAGGATAGGATTTTTTTTTTTTTTGAGATAAGATTGAAAAATTATCAGAATTTATATAATTTTTCGAAATATCCTGAATAGCTCAAATTAGAAATCATTAAATCCTGAATACAAACTGCTAGCCCGAACAGTTTCAATTCCAAATCAACTCACGTCGAAAAGCTCGGAGAAACAGTCAACCACGTTTGTATACTTCCGACACCTACCAACATACGTCGAATTAACCCGAAGTTAACACAATTCGAATATTTCGAAATACAAACTTTGCATGAATTTTTCTGACTATTTATCACTGAAAAAAAAAAAGAAGGAATTTTACGTAAAATAAAGAAAAATCATATTATTTGTTATTTGATTCTGGTCAGTTGATTTTGTCAATCAAGCTAATTTTCTGTTTTAACCATTTTATTGATATGTGATGAGTAACGTGATTTTATATACACCATACACTTCAATATCCAGAACATTCTACCAAGATATATCTTCATTATTAGTTTGTCTCATATCGAAACACTCAGATACTGAACCTATAGTTTACATTGTAACACTCAGATACTGAACCTATAGTTTACATTGTTTAATAAATTTTTGGGGAAAATGCGTAACGCTTTTAGATTAATTTTATATTCCTGCTTTTAAATAATTTAGTCCCACGATATTTTTTGTGATAACAACTCCGGAAGCAAGAGAAACGGGAATTGCGTCAGTCCTTCCCGTCTACCGCGCTGCGGGAGCCGCCAAATTGTCCTTCCGCTACCCGTTACTGACGAGAAAGCGTGGGGTTACGGCAGCTAGCGCAAGCTCACGTCTCAGGTTGTCACCGAAGGAAGTTGCTCGTTACTCATTACAGCAGGCTATCTGATGGGGCAATTACATCCACGAAACTGATCACTCATCACGTGAAATCACACCCGAAACTGCTCAGCACGTGAGGGACCACCGACAATTTATGGAAAGTGTATTGGAACAACTTGTAATACAAACAATTTGATGCATTTCCAAGTACAACTTGAGGATACTCAAGTTTTTGTCGAATAACGTGTAAGTTATGTACTTGTAATATAAGTATATTTATTTTATGAGCATGAGATCAGTCACACTAAATGAAAGATCCCTCTATGTGCAAATCAAGGGAAGACAATGCACTTAGAAATTGGGAATTGTCGGGGATATGGCACTTAACTCATTTTTACCGTATGTAACCGAACTGTATTTATTATACTTGTGTTACAGCTTCATCACGGAACAATAGAAACCAAAGCGAAAACACTGAAATTGACACAACAACTAAAAACTACTTTTTTTTTTTTTTGTACTGGGCGATACCATGTTTACGATTCGCAATGGGTAACCTTCACATAAGTATTTATATAATAAGCAATGTTAATCATACTTCTTACTGTTTAGCGAACATACTGTTTGAAATGACTTTTTTAATATACTCATCACCAAAATTTTTGAATTTCGACAGGGAAGAAAGAGAGGCAAGGTGTGTTCTTGAACTTGTCACAGACCGCTTTTGGGTAATTCCACTAACCCTCGTATTGTCATTCTTTTCCATTGCCTAGGGTTACTGAAGAAGGTTTGTTTGTAATTAAGCGCAAAGCTACACAATGGATTATCTGGGCTCTGCCTACCACGGGTATCGAAACCCGGATTCTAGCGTTGTAAGTCCGCAGACATACCGCTGTGCCACTGGGGGGCCAAACTGAAGAAGGACGGAGTACTCGAAACCAGTCTAACTTATGCCATGTGGTAAATCTGATATTAGACTAGACCTCATGTTTCCTTTTTTTTTTATGCCAAAATTCACAAAACCAGTGTTGTGAAAACAACAATAACAAAGTTATATTATTTGACAATTCTTCTCAGTCTTACTTAATTTTTTTATGCTTATTCATTTTTGGAATTCATAAGCCTAATTCTTGATAATGGATTAAAAATAACTATTGTAGTGTCTCATTCGATTTAGATGCGATAAAAGACATTTGTTGTAGGTGTTTCAAGAAGTTGACATACATAGTTTAACATCTTTACGTTACTAAATATACTTGTTTCCCTGAAGCTGATGTATGAATACTGTATGTACATTGCTTAATGACGTTGTATTATATAAATAAAATCATAACAACAAGTAGCACGCAAGTTCGTGAGAGGAACAGACTTTTTGAAAGTCAAAAATATAGTAGATTCATCTCCAACAACACCGACAATTTCAACACGTCATAGGACACAATGACACGTAGAGAGAACTGTACATTGTACACACGTTAAAGTTTATTATACTGAGCTGATAAAAAGCTTTACGTATTGCAACAATACTATTACTAATACCTTTTGACTTTGATCCCTAATAACGCTCCGTTATTTTTCACAATCCATTTATTTTTGTGATTTTTATTTATCTGTCCTTTCTATTCATTGATCTATCTTTCTGTCTATGAGCCTCCTGACAATTACTGAATTATGGAAGGTTTTGAGCAACAAATAACAGATCACGCATAGAGTTCGTGCCACGGATTAGGGAAAATACGAAGCTGGGTTGATTCTGTGAAAAGCAATTAAAGAATAAAAACTTAATAATTAAACAGCTAGAGAAAACCAGATGCGATGATATTAAAGTAAACCTGAAAAATTATCCAGATAAATATCTTCATTAAGCCTATTTAGGCGTTACACAAAAGCTTTAACAGGGGTGGAGACACCCGGTCCACCATCTGTAACATCAGAGGACTCGCTTTGGTGAGCACAAACAATGGATGTTTTGAATAATTGTTTCGTTGTATATTTGTACACCTTCTAAAATATACAGTATCCTAGTATTGAGACTTCTAAGACTCGATTAAATTCTTAAAGTTTGTTTAGAGTTTGTGATAAAGGCTTTGTCGAAGCACACCTGGTTGAGTTGCGATATGCCTTATAGTCAGCATGTTACACTGGACAGCTGAGCACGTGTGCCTTCCTTCGCTGGCGGGTATCGTTAACTGCCTTCTTATCTGTGTTGTTGTGTAGGCTAACGGGAAAAACATTCACGTTGTTTGCGAGCATATCCGGCAATTTTGTTTTTGGAATTTCTCTAATGTAGAATTGTCGAGTTGACAAAGTAGCTTTTGTCTCTACGCAGTTTTCAGTTGTGACAGTAGCTCTTTTCACTCAATCTCTTTTAGAAATGTTTCACTTCTTTACGAAACGACACAATGACGACGGTTAACATTCTTCCCAAAAGTACGGGAAATGCCGTGACCTCCAAACCAAAAGAGATTACAGAACACAATGCAGCTGTCACTGTCCCTGTTGACATCTTTTTTAATGTCTTCGTTCTACTACTTCAGTAATTATTAACATAATTATTTCTTGAATTTTTAACGATTAAATATTAAATCATTGTAACTTTGGCATTTGAAAAACTAAAAAAAAAGTACCATGTACATCACTTCGAAAATATAAGACACGTAAAGTTCCACTAGGTGGCGCTCCTCTTCATCGACCTTGCTTGACTTATTAGTGTTATTTTTAGAGCGAAACTACATAGTGGGCTATCTGCGCTTTGTCTACGGCAGGAAATCGAACCCCGGATTATAGCATTAAAAGTCCGGAAACTTACTGCTGACCCTCTGGGACACACTGATGAGGGCTGAAAGTGCTCTAAACAACAGACTCCTGCTGGTAAAGGTTTAAGTTTTATTATCCACTGTGGGCTAATATCAATTTTATTCTACTGTCAGACTTGAGCACGCGACTATTAATAACTTCTGAGGATTAATAAGTTAAATTACAACATAATTATTATTTTCATATAAGTATGTACTGCAGGTACGCCTACGTAAAAGTCAGGAGTACCTTTTTTTTTTAACCTCAGCAAATTATCCAGTAAATGCGTAGCCCTCAACAATTTGCATAGATTGTTCATGAAACATAATTTAAAATCGGCTGTTTTAAGCCACAATCCACGAAGTATAATTGCGTAATAACGTTATCAATAACTTAAGCAAGTGTGCTGAACTTTTAATTACTGTGCACAGGCATTAGCGACAGAATTTAATACATCACATGACTAAAGTAATCCACATTAGGCAGGAATTTCACCGTAAAGAATTTCCGTAAGAAGCATATTTCGCATTTTAATATATATATGTAAACATTTAACCAGATTTGCTTCTACGATTCTGTTAAAAACTATGTAAACTATAGGTTCAGTATCTTAGTGTTACAATGTAAACTATAGGTTCAGTATCTGAGTGTTACAATGTAAACTATAGGTTCAGTATCTGAGTGTTCTAAGTTGTTGAAACACACGTATATTAATGAGTTATACCACGTAAAATTTATTTTAAGTTGTTGAAACACACGTATATTAATGAGTTATACCACGTAAAATTTATTGTGTTACGGGGGAGTAGTATAATGGTGTGCAAAAGTTGTAATAATAAAATAATTGTAAAAAAAAAGTTAGCTCCATCTTTCATGCTTGTTCAGTTTTCTCTTTATATTTTCCGTCCTCGGAT